>NC_056735.1:1280487797-1280494977 GCF_019279795.1 Protopterus annectens
GTAAAACAACTAGGGTATTGAAACGTAGGATATATGAACACGTCCTGGCTATCAAAAACAAGGATAAGAATAATTCTTTAGCAAGACACTCGTTAGTCTGTAATGAATTTAAAAAGTTTGAATTTTTCATTTTAGATCATGTTGATAAGGGTGTATTTTTGGGAGATGTCAATAACAAGTTGGAACAAAAGGAAGCCCTCTGGCAATTAATTTTGGGGGCTGATCAACCACCAGGTCTAAACGAGGTTATTAATATAAAATGTTTTTTGTTATATAGGTAACATTTTTTTGTATATAGGGATTTATAGTACAGCACAGCATAAATTAATTTGATTAGTGTTGTTTTCATACAAAGGTTGGGATCCGTTGTGGTTGATGAAGTAGTTAGTTATCATTACCACAATGAACTAACAACAATTTTTTGTAAATGAATTTGTGTATGTCACGTTCACACATGTTTCTTCACAATACACATTCACACACACACATCGACCTATACACACGTGACGTAGTGAGTTCACGTTTGAATAAGCAAGGTGTATGTTTGTGGCATTTGCATCTGGATGGGTGTGTGAGTGTATGAGTATGCGATTGTGCGATGGTCAGGTGTGAGTTTATGGGGATGTGGAGAGTGTCATTGTATGTGTGTGTGAGTATGCCAGTGTGAGTGAGTGTTTTCAGTGAGAAAGTGAGTGTAAATGGGTGTGGACGGGTGCGCATGAGTATTTTTCCTCATGTAGGGGTTGCGCGTGGGTGACACTTTGTGATCTATGTGAGAGGGTGTTTCACATTTTTGTGGATGAGTGAATATGTTTGTGTGTGTGTCTGTACATTCGTGTGGAAGGTCTACTGTGACTGTGTGTGTCCACACCAGCGTGTGTTGCACATGTTCGTGTGTGTATGTTTGTGTGTGTGTGTGTGTGTGTGAGTGTGTGTGTGTGTGTCATAGGGTGTGTATCCGAGTACATTTGCATGTGCACACTTGGATGTCAGACAGTGGGCATGTGTGTGCTTGCTTGTACCTTTATAAATATGACGGCGCACATGAGAAAGTGGAACCACAGTGAATTTTTCGTGTGTATACATTTATTAATACACATGTATATGAAATTTTTGGATTGACACAGATTATTCAAATGTGTCTATCAATTGTGTTTTTCTATATATATGAATTTGCATATCGACAGATATAATGTTTAATTAATGTTAAGGTGTTTTTAAAATAATCGACAAGAATGTCAAATGTTTACATTAGATTGAATTCTTACACTTGATTGAATTCTTTTTATTCATTTTTGTATTAGTGTTTGTTATATAGAGTATATACATATGATTTTTTACAAGTATTTTATATAGTTTTACAAAGAAATTTATTGAATTAGAGTATCTCATTACGAGGGCAAGTTAAGAATTTTAGTAACATAATATGGATTTCAAATGTGGACTATAGATTTCATTAATTGTTTACTGTCAACATTATATACTTTTTATGACAGTTTGATTTTGAAATGGAATATAATTAATTAATTAATCAACTAATTGAAAAATGTTTTTTACATCATTTCCTGTGCTGTAGTGTATAAAAAGCAAGAGCTGGGGAGGGCTCTTGTTTTTTCTGAAGAAGTTCACGTTTGGAATAAAAGTGGATGAAAGCGCTAATTGTTATTGTGCCTCTATTGTGACCTGATACACATTTCGCTATTTTTGTTCAGTTTATTTCGTTTATTGACCTAGTCCATATTTAATTTGTAGTCACAGCAGCCCAAGATATCTTTTCTGAAATTATATGCACTCACCTGACCACATCTTACAGGATTTTTCCAACTTAATGCTATATTTAACTTAGTGATAGCTAATAAATGGAAAAAAACATTTATTCTAGGTTTTTCTCTCATCTGTATCCAAGTAAATTCTTCTGCGATCTATACAACAGATTGCAATGGCAATTCCTTCTTCAGCAGTTGCTGTAAAATAAATGTCATTATTTAGGTATTTTTGTATAGTTATACTAGTTGGTACTATTTTACCTGTATAATGTACCTAGTATCTAGTTTTTGATGATTTTTTTAACCATGCCTGATACATGGTGGTTGAATTTTTTACTATCCGGTGGTGTGAAATATTCTGCTGAATCTGTTGCTCAGTTTAATGTACTGCCAAAGTAGCTGTTTCAAGTATTATCCAGTTCTACTAGTATAGGTATACACTTATTCCCAACTTTCAGGAGGTCAACTGAAGTGTTAGATCAAAGGGATAATATGCTTTATCTTTGTTATTCTTACAATTATACCTTTGTCATTTAACATTTGCCTTTTTAAGTCTTTAGTAATTTTTTGAACATTTTCTTATATTATTTGCGAAGTGTTTTGTATATGCTAAATATACCCTTTATTTTTATACTACCTTTCATCAATGTGGGATCTTACTTCCATTCTTTTTTGGTATTTGAGTTGTCTGCACATTATAAAGATTACTTATATAAATAGTTTTCAGAAGGTCCCATCCATTACCTTTACTCTGTGGGAATTCTGATATAATACTGCCTGGTCCACTCTATCTGCAGGTCTAAGCAGTGACAAATCTAATGAAAAAGAAATGTAGCATCTGCTATGAGGATTCTCATCTTGCACTTCTGGAATATAAGAATACTTTGTAAAGACTTGATCAGTCATCAGTTTAACTTTTAATGGGCAGAAGATTAAAAGGTACATCTTCTGATTCACTTATATTACTGATGCTTCAAAATTAATACAATCTAAAGTGAAGTCTGGAGAAAAATAAAGACAGAAAAACTGTGGAATAGTGCCAGGTTTACAGGGTGAAGACAGGGTAAGGATATAAAAGCCAGAGGAAAGCATGCAGACTGAAGCTGAACCAACATCCTCTATTATTCTGTGGGAACAAGGAAAACTATATAGAAGGAGTCACAGACATTTGCATAGAGCAAAAGTATATAAAAGTTTAGCAAAAAAGTGCAAAAAGAATTGTCACAACTTGTATTGTCTCTGAAAATAGAGACTTTCAGAAATATGATGGCCAAGTGTTGCAGAGAGTGGCTCCTTTAGTTGTTTCAATAAAAAAAAGTCAAACAGCAGCAAAAAATTGTCCTAAAAGGAAGAACAGCTCTTCAGACTAAATAGTCATATTAAATGCTCTAAAGCTGGAAGAACATCAGAGACAGCTATATGGACAATTTGGCAGCTAACTAGGATACTGAAGTTTGAATGGTTGCATTTATTATTAATGAATATTATTAAACTGCCTTCTGAATGTGTAAATAAAGATCATGTTTGATATAAAGGCTCACTGTAAGCATTTCCATCCATCACAAAATCAAACAACAATGCAAGAGACTCATTACACTCTAACCAGTTAGCAAAAATCTGGAACCATATCCCCCTGAAACTCTGCATGTCTTCAAAACATCACTAAAGAAACACCTGCTAAATAAGTGGTTGTGCTTGTACACTATCCCAGGCTAACCCTCCCCTTCCATACTTAACCTAAACTCTGCCTTCCAAGTTGTAGTCCCTTTACATAACCTTTCTGTACCCTAATCTTATGTATGTAACTTTATATCTCTATCACTAAGAAATCTCACTGTATATTCTCCCACAAATGTCATTTATACTACAATTCTACAGACTGCCACTCCACCCTCTACCTACTTTATCTCCTACAACATTTTCCTTTTTCAGATAACTTCCACTACCTTTCATGCAGGTCTATACAAGCTCTCTGCCTCAGTCTACCTAATGTTTCATGTAACTGCTTCTCCTCTGAAGCTTTAACTCCTACTAAATCATTTGCTGCCTTTGTTACCATTCTCTGTACTTATAACTGATAGACACTGGATATATTTATTCATTTATTATTTATTTGACATGTGTTTACCGGGGTGGTCTGACTGGGTCTATAGAACCCATTTTCAGCAGAGGCCCGGGGAGAAAAGCTCCGCATACAGTACAATACAAATACAGTATAATCCAATACAATAAAAATTACATTAGAAATACTATGCAAAAAATAAGTTGAAAGAACAAACTGTTACAAGATGTTGCAATATTACTACATATCTAGACAATTCTATACAGTTAAAACACTACAGACAATAATAGTCACTCTTGCCATACATGATGTAGACAGTGTCCAAAAAGGTAGTACATAGGTAGCGCAATGTGTGACATTGACTGTAATAGTACATGCAAAATAGAATGTTAGTTTTAGTTAGGAAAATAGCAGCCAGAAGGTTAGTGATGCAGACAGATAGTGAGAGAGAGAGTTAAGAAGAATAGAAGTAATAAAGCCTGAGCAGTAGCTTAAGGATATGGTATAGAAGCAGAGAAGGAGTTAGAAGAGCCTTAGGATCTTGCACTCTGTGAGGGATTGAAATGTGACAGAAAGAGGAAGACCTGAGCATTAGGCAGGCTTTATGCAGGAGCAGAGCCATGTACTTTTGAGATGATTTTATAAAGAGGCTTTGAAATGGGTTAGTGCAAGCATAGACATGCTAGCTAGAGGTAGTGAATTCCAAAATATAGAGACGGAGTATGAATACAGAGTGACCAGGTTTTCTTGTGGGTTTTATGATAGCTAAGAGATTTTTGTCTTCTGATCGTAAGGATCGATTTGGTGTGTAAGGTGTGACTAGACTGGTTAGTGCAGTGCAGGCAGTAGGCTTGAAAATAAGGTTCTGTAAGGTGGAGAGCTGAATAAAGGCAAGTTGGTTGGGGAGTTCAAGCCAGTTTAATTCTATGAATGGTTTACAGTGGTGTGTGCTTTGCAGCTTTGTTGTAGCACTGTTCCAACTTGCTTAGGGTAGAATTTTGTAAGTTAGTTAAGATAGGGGCACCATAAAGAAGGGAGGGAAGTAAAATGTTTTTGCAAGGGTAGTTTTCGTTGCTGCAATAAAGAATTTTTTGTTTCTATATAAGAGTCCCAGTTTTTGATGAGTTTTCTTTATATATTGCTGTATATGGGGGTCAAATGAAAGTTTATTGTCAATGATAACTCCTAGAAGTTTGGTTTCCAGCACTATTTCTATGACAGTGTTGTCAGACGCAAGGATGTTGAAACGATCAGTGACAGGGGAGGTATTTTTGGTATGAAAGAGTACTAGTTTTGTCTTATTTGGATTAAGAAAGAGTTGGACATTTCTTAGCCAGGATTCGACTGCAGTAAAGGACTGTTGAGTTTTTGAAAGTCGTTCTGGTAGTGATTGAGCAGTGCAGATTATGGTGGAATCATCAGCGTACTGAATGAGGGTCCCAGGGTGAGAGGCAGTGTGAAGGTAATTTGTGAAAATGTTGAAGAGTAGGGGTCCTAGGATAGAACCTTGGGGGACTCCAGTAGCGTGTGGAGGAAGGGTGAGAGTTCACTGGACCATTTTTCTGCTTGTTTATGATCCTTGAGGTAGCTCTGAAACCATTTTACTGTGTTATGTGAGAAGCCTAGGTTAGACAGTGTGTTCAAAAGTAAGGAGTGAGACACTGTGTCAAAGGCCTTGGAGAGAAGCTGTATTGTTTAATGGGGTGATGGATGGAGGAGGTTATTGTGTATTGATGTGTGGGGGTATGCAAGGATATAGCTGTAAAAAGGTTGAGCATTAAGAGTAAAGAAGCTAGGCAGGTAAGGAGGAGCATGCAGGTAAGGAGGAGCATGTCAACTGTGACAGTGGGTTTAACAATAATAAAAGTGGTGATTATGTGTTAGACAGTGGGTTAACAATAGTAAAAGTGGTGATTATGTGTTAGAACGTAATATCAGGTATAAACAGAGATTTTGTTATCTAGTGATATTATGTGCAGCTGAAGGTAAGGCTGGAAATATTTTGACTTCAGGGTGGGCTTTGACAATGTGGTTAAGTGTTTTGCCCTGTGTGATAAGGAGGGGTGGGGGAGATGTGACTGGTCAGTAGGACAGTTATGGCCCAATATTAGTTTATGTGTATAATAGAAGAGAAGGTGGTAAGCCTGGAGTTAATGTAAGACAGCCTGAGGCAGTGATAGTATTGTGATGGTAAAATAGAGTAAGATGCAAAGAATTATAGTAGGGGGGATGAGAATTCAACCTGATGGATGAAGGGGAAGCAGATAAGATTAGTTAAATAAAAGTAGGTAAGGAGTGATTGAAATGTGGGTGTGGACAAGGTAGAGTTGTATATAATTGGATCAGAGGAATGAGGGGGAGTGGTTTGCTTGAGATATGAGTAGAGATGCTGGGAGAGGGTGGGATATGGGGGAAGGGCAGGGGAGCAGAGTGAGCAGAGTGAACAGAGAGGGAAGAAACCTGCAGATGGTTTACCACCATAAACAATCAGTGAGGTAGAATGTTCCTGAATACAAAGACAAAGTGACTGAACTCTAAAAACTTGACCCGAGTCACAGCATCTAATTTTATACTTATGGGCTTTTCAATGTCTTTTCCAGGGATCTATTACACTGATAAGAGTAAAATATGCTGAAGTGTTAATGTAGCTTCACCTTCAGCAGTAAAATGCCTATGAGTAAGTGGGGGTGGGGGTGGGGATATCCTTACAGCAGATTCAACACTACAAACATAACACACTAGTGCATGACTTAACAAATTAAATTATTAGTCTGAGTCTATGAATTTGTCTTACATACATTTAACTCAGTGTATTTTTTCCTTGTGAAATTTTGCAACTGCAAGTGAACTTCAGCTGTGCAAATTCTTCAGGTAGTGAGTTGTTTCACTTCTTGTAGAGTGAAGCAGCTGGATGAACTCTAACTTTAAATGTAACGTTTAGATGTAACATGCTTATCTGCATAATTTTTCTGTATCCAGCTACCTCATGAAAAAAATGTTATTTCCTTAAATTCATAGGCTACTGTATGTTATATAATATGTTTGTGTTTTCATGTAGACTCACTGTATTTTACAAAATATCATTTTTTGTCTTTAAATGAACTTGCTAATATTTGAAGTTTTTCTTCCCAGTTGTCCACTGAAAATGGGATAAACCTCAGTTGGAACTTCCCAGTAAACAAAGAGAAATAAATAAATAAAATGTGTCAACATGCATACACACACACACACACACACACACACACACACACACATATATATATATATATATATATATATATATATATATATATATACACACACATATATATATATATATATATATATATATACACACACACACACACACACA
>NC_056735.1:1280495477-1280542977 GCF_019279795.1 Protopterus annectens
GGCCCTTAAAAGAAATTTTTCCGCTATGTTGCTAGTACCCTGCACATTGATGACAGATAGTAGGCATGGCATGATTGCAGTGGGCTGCAGAGGGCATGGCACCCTGTACAGCAGTACAATAGGCACATAATTGCGGATAATGTGCCTTCACTATGTTCCCCTGGATGCCTGCAACATATGTGGTGCCATCAGATGTGATCCACAGAGGCCATACAATGCCTTACACATGTGCCCTGTATGGACCGATGCCACTGACACCAGGGAATACCTGTATCATGCTATCAATGCGGGTGCAGGGTCAACCTGCTCTCTATAAGCAGGTCCTGCCACACCAGGCCAGTATTGGCATATCAGAGGATAACAGTCGGTGTAAACAACATGTGCCAGCCAAACCAGATACATTTGTACATGTCACTGTACATTATTGTGGGACATGCACATCCCAGGCAATGTCCATGTCAAGGACTATCAAACACAGACATGGCATGCATTGCAAAGCTATGGCAATACATAATGGTAACCAGGATATCAGGACAGTTCATACAATACCCATCTGTGTGGGATATTGCAGACACTACACCTCTGTACCACACTGCACACCATTGTCGGGTGGTATGATGCCAAGGATTACCCCTCACCCAGCCTTGTACAGCCATCTTGCACAGCCAACCACTACACATCCATGAAGCAATGCACACATGCATGTCAGTACGGTCACCTTGTGTCTGCATGTGGGGTATGATGCTCCCAACCACAGTCACTCCCAGTATAACTCCCATTGGCATACCGACAGATGTCAAACATGTTCACATGCCCTAGCCCATAGAACCTCTGGATATCCTCTGTGGTGCATGTAGTACCTGTGCATTACTACAGTGTGGCAAATTAAGTAGTTAGGAAGTGTATTTGTGGGTCTGGCAAAGAATGTCAATGTGAGTCCATTAGAGAGTGTGGTTGTGTTAACAATGACATCCGTTCATGTGGACAGCCATGTGCGCTACACCTAATGTATGTCTACTATATCTCTGTTGCAGATGTCACACACCAACACACATATGTGTTCTTACAGCACACCAACATGTCAGCTTTGTGGCACGTGGAGTAACTGCATGCACTTGTAATAGTAATGACTAGTCAGTCAGGGGTTTGAACCCCTGTACTGGTAGGTGTGTGACAGATGATGCTTAGGATTTAGTCTCCAAGCCCTTCTCTGATGTACTTTGCCTCTGTCTGTCCCTCCCACACACTCTCTGGTGGATGTGGAGTTGTGCACCTGCTCAGCAGCAACTTGTGCTTTGTAAGTGATGGTTATGATCAGGGGATGGCCTCTGCACCTATTGCAGTTCTCCTCTAGCTGATTGCATGTGGAACAGCTATGATGATGTTCCCATAGCTAATCACATGGAAACACAGTACAATATCTAGGAACATCATGTTGGTGTTTGCCCATGACAGTCGCTGTGAGTGGAACCTGGATCTGGTGTTTGGTAAACGGCATCACAGATGATATCTGGATGTTCCTCAAACAACATACACAGTGGGAAATAGCCTAAAGACAGGAGGGTGCTGTGTCAGACATGACTACAACATGTAAGTGTAGCTATGCTTCATTGAGGCTACTGCCTGTTTAACAAGTTGTGTGTGGCAATGGCTATTCTGGATGTTTTAAAACTGACAAGACAGTGCTCTGTTTGTGAGGGACCCCCATCTGTAGGGCCATCTGTGGGCTGGTCAGTGTGTGGAACCATTTGTTTCCTGTGTTACTCACTGAACACACATCTGTGAACTGCAGGAGCATAGTGTGAAGATTGCAGTCAGTACATGGTGATAGTGATGAGTTACTGCCATCGCATCCCTGATTGGACGTATATCACATGAAACAGTGGTATGACAGACACTGTCTGGGGTTCTCAGTGGCATGCCAATAATGGGCCACTGTTCATAGCTGCAGTCACAAGTCTTCTACACTTTGTATAGATGTCATGCAGTATATATGCATGTTTGTGCTCCTTCTGCAAATGTATACCATCTGTTGTGTTGGGTTGATGGTCATATCTATGCATGCTGTTATAAGTAATCCTAAATGCTGTTGACTATTACTAAGCCATATCTGTGTTTAAACTGCAGACAGGAACATATCTGCTGTTGTACAGTCCTGGACATGGTGCATATGGGGGGTCAATAAGTGGTTTTGAGGCCAGATACGCCAGCTTGAAGGCAGAGTGTCACATTTACAGGGTGAGCCTGCCCCTCCTAGACAGCCCCCAGCACTGCCACCTTTGCGGCTGTTTTGGTGCAGTGGTGGCTGCCCATGGCTGGGGACCTCCATCCCACTGTTTCCATCTGGGGGCTCATGGGCTTGTGACTGCCAAATACCCCTCCTCGTCCGAGGTGTATCCCCCCACATGTGTCATATACCGACCCTGTATGTTGTCTTGTCTGTCATCCTACCCAACCATCCTGCACGAGCATACGTACTCTCCTTCCCCCACATCCACTCTCACCCTATGGAAACAAAAGGCCAATCCATTCCTTGAAGAACATTTGCCCCATATGTAGCTGTCCATTTCACACACGTGTCCACTGGACACATGTAAACCTTTTAATATGCATCACAACATACTCCAGTTGTCCTCCACCCTGTCTCTCAGGCACACGATCCTGGTATGCACATGACTCCTAAAGGTTCCAGGTACACGTGATGCAGATGACCCATTGTACACACAACACTACCGGTCCCTCTATGGTTACTCCATTTACCTTTATCATGATGATGATGTCGCACACAGCACCTTGCAAGAGTACTGCTCTCACATAATGATTGGATAGGAAGTATACTCCAGTTGTCCTCATCCCTGTCTCTCAGGCACACGATCCTGGTATGCTCATGACTCCTAAAGGTTCCAGGTACACGTGATGCAGATGACCCCATTGTACACACAACACTACCGGTCCCTCTATGGTTACCCCATTTACCTTTATCATGATGATGATGTCACACACAGCACCTTGCAAAGGACTGTTCTCACATAATGATTGGACAGGAACTGTTGTGTTAATGTAAATAAAATGCACCGAGTGATGTATATGGCCAATGTACAAATGTTTGCATGTATTAATGACACATATCTGTCTGAGGCAGTCTTGACATTACATAGGACAACATCACTACATAATACAGGCATTGCTGGTGTTTCCCTTTTCATTCCTTTGTAATGCTTTGTTGTCACATGTGATGTTCTTGATATATCTATATATATGTATGTATCTATATCTGGACATAAACACACACACATACATCTACATGATGGAATACATTTCCTATACTGTTGAATGACTGCGCTGGATAATATGTTTGTGATAAGATCCGATGTCTGTATATCTGCTATGCCTTAGTGGTTTCAAGCCTTGCAGAAGCCATTTATTTTGTTGCTGGGCAGAACAAGGCCATTGAATAAGGAATGATTAAGGCACATTAAAGCAGTTGTGAGTGGGTGTGCGTGGGTTTGTGTGGAGCTAAGCAATGCTATCCTCTGGTTACAGTTTCTTACATTCAGTTAGCCTCTGCATTGCTTTACCAGTGTAATACTCGCATACTGGCGGCCAAACAGGCTTACACCCGTTTGCTTCCGCACTTGCAAATGCACTGCATTTGGTGTTTGCTTCTGACACTCACACCTCTGGGTGGGAGTGAGGACTATGATATTACCTTGTGATGCCTATTACATGGGATTACATGCCTACAGTATCAGGAATGGCTGCCCATTAGGCAAAAGCATGCCGTTCGACTGTACGGAATCTGCGGCCTGTCTAAAGTTTGATTCATATTATTGGTGTGTTCCTCTTACAATCTACACCTGTCTGGGTAATACATGGGAACTGACAGTCTTCAATACAAACAAGTTATTGGGTTTTGGAACCCACATCCTTCAGCCGAGTCATGCTACTGCATACCTAATATTCTATCATCTTTCTAAGGTTGTCAGTGGAATATGTGCTTTCTGTCCCTATCAGACCTCTCATACAATTGGGGAAAAATACCAGCTGAATCAGGGACATGTCATAACAACATCAGGGACAAATCTAAATTATTGGTGCTATTAACCTGACACATTGACAGACTCAGAGCATATGAATTCATACACATTTTCTGAGGTAAATCATGTTTATAACTCTTAATTGTTGTCATTATTCATTACATGTAATTCACTACCTTTCTTCCGAAAGTCACTAGTTTTAGGAGGGATTAAGTGGGACAGAGAAATTGAGTCGAAATCAGGGACGTCCCTGGAAATCAGGGACAGTTCAGAGGTATGGACCCTATTTGTTCCCCCAATGGTTTATGTCCTGTCCAGTGGATTTGCTCTTAGGGGTTGAGAGGTATGGGCGTCAGCTATGTCCATTTCGGAATATTACTTACATCCCCGGGGCAGTCCTAATACGACTGCGCCAGCCAACACCTGCACGCCTAGGCCCATAATTGTATACCCATAGTTCCCTCACCTGCCTCTCCTCTACAGCACTCATCCTTACTGTGGGTGCAGGTGGTGTATAAACACACCACTACACACTGCCCACTCTCCCCGTGTCGGGACACTTGTCGTATGTTGTGTTAACCTATGCGTTGTCAGGCTTGCATAACCTACTGGCCCATGTACATCTACAGCCTGGTTTGATGAATCATTACCGGGACTGCCTCTGTTTATCATTCATTTTTGGTGTCCCACAAGGGACATCGATGTCTATGTTTCAAGATTAGACCTGGCAGGTCTCTCCCACTGGTAGTATCCTGCCAGTGGTCTGGGAAGCAGTGGTGTGTTTACTTTTATTGTGTGTCTGTATGTCTCACTGGCCTAGCTGGGGGGGTTGATGCTACATGTTACAAGTTTGTTTATTGGACCCCTCACCCCCATATGCACGGCCTGTGAACATATGTAACTTGTAACTGCTGTATCATATCCTAGCTATATACATGTGTATATTTACAGTCACACACACACACACACACACACACACACACACACACATATATATATATATATATATATATATATATATATATATATATATATATATATATATTACTATATACAAATATATCTGTATATGTATGCATACATGTATATATTTATATATTGCTGTCTCTCTCTCTCTCTGAATATATATATATATATATATATATATATATATATATATATATATATATATATATATCTAACAACATATGGGTCTATGGGTGTCTGAATATGTATATATTTATTTGTGGGTATGTATCTGTATTCTGTCTCTGTATGTATACATTTGTACTACGGAGAGGGAGAGGCTTATTTTTATGTGACTATGGGTAGATATACACACACATGCCTCTAGATATATACATCTACATCTGGTTATTCCATTCCTTGCCATATAGATTACACTTTGCTGCAGTGGGACTTGTAGTGGGTGTGGCTGCTCATTGGGTGATGCCTCTGCCCAATGAACACATTTGCTTACATCCCTAGGGCTGTCCATATAGGCCCACATCAGCCAACACCTGCACACCTAGACCCATAAGTAGCTACCCATAGTTCCCCCACCCGCACCTTCTCTACAGCACTCATCCTTATTCAGGGTCCTGGTCGGTTCTGGACACACCACTACACGCTGCCCACTCTCCACTTCACAGGACCCATTTCATACAATTTTCTCGACCCATGGGTCATCAGGCTTTCCCACCCTTGTATTCCGAGTATGTATACACCCCAGCCAGAATGTTCAGTCTATCACCTTCTTTTGGTCTTGCCAATTTTTGGGGTGTCCCGCAAGGGACACTTCTGTCTGTGTTCCAAGATTAGAATTCACGGGTACACTGTGTACCCCACCGGTTGTATCCTGCCTGTGGTCTGGGGAGCAGTGGACTCTTTACATTGTTTGTGTGTATGTTTCTCATGTCCGGCTTGGGGGGGGTGGAAGGTCATGCTGCATGTTTCATGTTTCTTGCTTGGGCCCCTCACTTCCATTGGCATAGCCTGTGAACATATGCATTCATGTGTGCTGTTTCCTATCATAGCTGTATATATGTGTATATCTACATGGGTGCGCGTGCACACACACACACACACACACACACACACACACACACACACACACACACACACACACACATATATATATATATATATATATATATATATATATATATATATATATATATATTTTATATCTATATATATATATATATATATATATATATATATATATATATATGTGTGTGTGTGTGTGTGTCTGTAAAACAATGCATACCCTGCACAAACGCACTTACACATGCTTACTGGTGTTTATATATGCTTAAACCTGCTTACTAGTGCCTTATTCATTATGACACTGACACTTTACTCCAGTTAACTTTTAATTGATATTTTGCAGGTTATACAGCGGACAGATGTCGCAATATGTTCATGTACAGGTTACTGATGGTAAATGGTATGTGATGCAGTGGGATTCTGTACGGGAATGTCTGTTCGTTAGGTGGTTGCTCTAACCAATACACTATTGCTGTGCTGCTTCATTTGCATTTATACCCATATACCCATGGCTCTGGTTCCCCAAACATACACCCCAATGCCTCCCTAACATTGCAGTCATCCATTCTCCAGTTGGATTTGCGGTGTATCCACACCACTACACGTTGTCCACTCTCTACTCCTATAGACCCGTCCCATCGGTTGACTCACTCCACGTATCCTCAAAACTCCCAAACATTTAATCCACAAACATTGGTGACATGAGCGACCAAAAGAATACTATTCACAATTTTTGGGTTGTCCCACATGGGACATGCATGTGTTTATGTCAAGATTAGACTCTATACTTCATTACATCCTTACTCCCGTTAACATGACACTACAATAAATTAATAAGTATGACTATGTGGTGACGCACACGTTACACATGAGAACCTAATTATGTTCATGTTCGGCATATTTCTTTTAGAAATAGACTGGTTTAGTAATTGGCGTTGCCGTAGGAGGCAGATGACAGGAATTATTCCATGTGTGGGAAAGTCCTCACATTTGATTTTTTTCAGCACAGCACTGACTTCAGACATTGTGTACACTTCTGCGTTTTAGCAGTTTTGTCCTGTCCCTCTTATGCACAGCCTATTATCTACTGTCGAGGTTTGTAAGGGCACATTCATTTATGTCTGCAAATGGAATGAATGTGCTACAGAGAATGTAATTCTACATACTGATGTCTGCATGTGTGTATGCATATATACTTATAACGAACTCGCTGACCTCCACAGGGTGGTCCAATTAGAACCAGCCCATCCAACCCTGGCATGCCTGGCTCCATAATTTCATACCCATAGTTCCTCCACCCCACCTGTGTTCAACATACACGCATACCATCCATTGTCCACTTGTTATCACAGCCATGACACACCTCCACACATTGCCCTCTCCCAAGCATTAGGGGCCCTACACGTTTGTTGTCACAACCCATGTATTCTCAGGCTCTCACACCATTTAGTCCTTGAACATACCTGCTCTTGCTTGTGTAATGGTCGGATGGCCAAATAGACTATTGATTTTTGGGTAGTCCCATCAGGGACTACCCTCTGTCTGTAAAGTAGACTTAGCAGATCAACAATGTTACTCCCACTGGTAATATCCTGCCTGTGGTGTGATTAGCAGTGCTTTGCTCACTCCTGCCCAGCTTGATATGACATACGCTGACAGCGCTATATAATACTGGGGTTGCTGTTGATTCCCTTCTCGTTCCTTTTGTATGCTTTATTGTTACGTCGTTCTTTCTTCATAGATATATATATATATTTTTTTAATTTTATTTTATTTTACATTTGTTGACCGGGAAAGTCAGACTGGACACAGGTCCATTTTCAGCTGAGGCTCGGGGAGAAAAGCTCCACTTAAAAAACAATCTAGCAAATAACAATTTTATGAATTACAGCACTTTCTCCTAAATGCATACAATATTATACAAGAACATATTTTACATTTCTTCACAGATATATGTATAGATACAATTACTGTATTCCAGAAGCATACCACTTCTATGTAGGTAAATGTTTAACTGTCTTCAGAGATGAATAAGTAGATACGAACAGAACAGAACATTGTTAGTTAAGAATTAATATACAGAGGTTAGGCAGTATTAGGTGATCCTTGGTAGAATCATTGTATCACTGCAAATGTAGTGGATTAGCCTGGGGAGTCACATGGGCATAGCCAGTTGTTAAAGTAGAGGGTTTTGAGTATTTTTTTTTAAATTGTGGATCAGAACCTGTAGAAGTTATGTGTTTTGGAAGTGAGTTCCAGACTTTTGCTATAAAGCAGGCAAAAAGAGATTTGTCAGCCTCATTCCTATGTTTGACGACATTTATGTGATTTTGGTCTGTTGACTCAGGTGGTGGTGTAGGGTTGTAGTAGGTATTGTAAAATGGGGATTTTATTTGGGAGGTAATATAGTTTGTGGGCTTTGGAGAGTTGAGTGGTAAGAAGTAATTGAGGCAGCTCAAGCCAGTTGAGCTGTTTGAGGGAAAGACAGTGGTGGGCTCTATTAGAGGCACCTGTGGCAAATTTGGCAATCTTGTAGCAAGATGCCATTTTGCTTTGTTCGCTGTGGCAAAGATTAGTCAGGATTGGTGAGGCATACAGTAGAGTGGATAATAGGTGGGTTCTGGCAATGGTGGCTTTGGTATAATTGGTCATGAATTGCTTACTCCTGTACAAGAGACTTAGCTTTTTGTGAACCTTTTTGATTGTTTGGGCTATGTGTATATCGAATTTGAGTTTGTTATCGATTCCTACTCCTAGGAGTTTAGTGTGTGCTGTTGGGGTGATTGAGGTATTGTCCTTGGAGTTAATGATGAAGTCATTGAGTGCAGGGGATCTACCTGGGCTGAAGAGAATTAGTTTTGTTTTTTTGGAATTGAGAAAAAGTTTTATGGTAGAAAACTATGCTTCAGCCAAAGTGAAGCTGTGTTGTGTTATTGTTTTTAGCTTGCTTAGGGTAGGGGCAGCACAAATAATAGTAGTGTCATCAGCATATTGCACTATAGAGGCAGAAGGAGAGGAAGCAGCTATCTGATTTGTAAATATGGATAATAGTAAGGGACCAAGAATGGAGCCTTGAGGGACTCCAATAGATACAGGTAGAAGGGAGGATAGTTGGTCCTGCCATAGAACTGCTTGCTGTCGGCTTGATAAATAGCTGCTGAACCATGATATAGTGAGGGAGTTTAGGTTGAGGGTAGATAGAGTTTTGAGAAGCATACTGTGGTTGACCATATCAAAAGCCTTGGATAAGTCTAAGAAAACAGAGGATACAAAAAGTCTGTTGTTTCTGTGGGTGTTGATTATGTTGGTATAGGATAATAGGGCTGTTGTGGTACTATGGGAGGGACGAAATCCATGTTGTGATGCTGATATAAGGTTATTTTCTAGAAGGTATTGCATTAGTTGTGTATGTACTACTCTTTCAAGTATTTTTGATAGGGGTGATAAAATTGCAATTGGCCGGTAGTTGGTGAGCTCAAGGGAGTTTCCACCTTTGTGGAGTGGAATAATATGAGATATTTTCCAGAGGTTAGGTACTTTAGATTCAGATATGGATCTGTTAATGAGGATAGACACAGGGTAAGATTTGGCATCAGCTGATAGTTGAAGGAAATCAGCAGGAAGTTTATCAGCAGCCAGTGTGGTAGGTTTCAATTTCTTGAGGAGTTTAGTAATGAGTTGTGTGGGTGCTGGGGAGAAGGAGAAGCTAAGGGGAGGTTGTTGTGTAATAGGGGTAGTAGGGGTTGGTGAAGGAGTGGGAATGGTGGTGCTATTTAGGGTGCTGGATAAGGCTAGGACTGTTTCAGTGAAGAATTTGTTGAATTGGGTAGGGATGTCCTCAGCGTCGGTTGGTACTATAGGTGTGGGAGTGCTGGTTTTACCTTGGTGCAGTAATCTACTTATTGAGGACCAGAATTTCTGAGGGTTGTGTGTGTGTTTGTCCTGCAAGGTTTTATAGTAATTGGTTTTATCGAGTTTTATAATTTTTTTGGTCTTGTTATATTATATATATCTGTACATGCTTATATACATTTCCTATGCTGGGCTCTGCTTAGACCCGCGCAAGTGCACTCAGACTTGCTTACTGGTACTTATGTATTTACTGCTGCTTATTTGTGCTTACACCTGCTTACTAGTGCCTTATTCATTATGACAGTGCCACTTTGCTTGAATGATATTTAAGTTAAATATCTCATGCGATACTCTTATGTTGGTTTTACAGCAAAACGACATTCATTCCACATGGAAAATGATATGTGCTATTGGGTTCGGACTGTGAATACCTGTTCATTAGGTGGATGTTCTAAACAGTACAGTACTGACATTTATGTTGATTCTGCATGTTTTTCTCTAGTTGACTGAATTTGATGTGTAAGCTATGCTCGGCGGAGGGCAGCGACGTGCAAACACGCTGCGCTTTGCTTACACCTTCGATAATGCAGCAATTCAAATGTATAATAGGGACATGGGGAATTTAATTGTGAAAGTTCTAGGGACAGGGCTCAACATTCCACTACGTGCTTGTGTGTTTACTACTTCGATTTTATTTCACTGTTTGTGGACACTCGTGTATGCTTAGCATACATTTTGGTATCCACGGACACTGAATTACTGATTTACTATTAGAGGCGGGCTCTACTGGTAGGCATAATAGGTTTTGCAACTGATGGGTCATGTGTACACCTCCGTAGAGCACTTGTACACACCCCCTACACTCGCACACATTTTCTATGCACGTCGAGGATGCGGCAGTGCACCCTCATACATATTCATATGGTGTTGCTGCACCATCTGTAGTGAGGATGCTTGGCGCAGGGCTAAAACCATCCTTGCACTGAGCTTCATGAATCCCGGGAATAATATAAATAGTTATTCCTTGTATCTGGTGTTCCCTCTGCTCCATGTCTTTTGTGTTGCAAAACTTTGTGCTATAATTTTTTAGTACCTTGTGTCTAGTATGTCCTCCAATTCACATCATTTGTACTGAAAAACATTGTTCTAATTTTTAAGTGCCTTTAAGGCTTGATATAAAGAGTTATTTTTTGGTGACAAGTGCTCCCCCCACATCTGTTGTGTTGTAAACCTGTTCTAAAAATGATAAAGAGTTATCCCTGGGGTCATGGCCAAGATGGCTAACTGAAAGCAACTGGTGAAAGCTCTGTGAGTCAAAACTTTTCTCTTACAGAAAATATAATCAAAAAATGAAAATTTGGAAATATTTGTTAGCTAATTTTATTCTTTAATAGTCAGAGAAAAGATTTATATCTTCAGGTTCTTCAAAAGGTGTACTTTCTTGGTCCGAATTTCAACTGCTTAGTTAAGGAAGAAGAGGCTTCAACATGAGTCAGTCAAGAAATGGTACTCTGGATTCTTGTCTTAAAAAAGAATATCCAGTCAATAATATCAGGTATACAGGATATATTAATTAAAAGAGGTATTCCGGAAACCAAATTAGAAAGTTTCAAAGAAGAGACCAGAAAGAAAAATGGAACATTTAGAAATTCTTATGCAATAACAAAGTGCACAAATCAGCAGTATGGAAGACACTTTAAATGATCATGAAGGATGAATAACTGAAGGTGAGTCTCAGATTGAATTTCTTTTAAAACAAAATATTTAGAACATAGACTGAGATGAAATAACATTAGAATTTATGGTATAGCTGAGAAGTATGAGGGAGGCAATATAATAAACTTCTTAACAACCTTGCTGTATAAAACATTAAATATACATGAAACTTTCACTTTTGGAACTGAATGGGCACATAGATCCTTGAGAGCACCCTCAAAGAAGGAAAACTCACCATTCTGTTCAATTTAAGTTAAATATCTCATGCGATACTCTTATGTACTCTTATAAATCCATGTCTAATTTAGAAAAAGATCAAATATCAAAAACAGATGGGTCCAGCCCACCTATTGAAATAGGTGAATATGTAGTCAGATTTCACAATGATTATTCCAGTAAAGGAATGAGTGAAACAAAATCCTTTTTACCACTAATCAAGGAACTGAAAAATTACAATATTTGGCGTTTCCTGCAATGATGAAAATATTTCTTTCTGAAGAAACCAAAACTTTTAACACAATGGAGGAGGGATCCACTTTTGTCAACAACAATAAAATCCTTAATAATACTGAAAAAATGGAGTGGAACAGTATATCCCTCAAGTGACAGAGTGAGGTGAATTCCTGGAAAACTTTTTCCAAAATTAAGGAGCTTAAAAACAAGTGACTTTTATTTTCTAATTGCTGGACTTTTATTTCTGAAACAATACATTTTCCCTTTAAGTAAAAGGGTTGTACTGGACTTCAACCTTTAAAACATATATAAGTATGCATTTATATTTCAAGCTAAAACATTTTAATGATGAGGAATATAACTGGCTGGTTTTACTGTTTTACTATGTTTACAGTGAAAGACTTAACATATTTCATTTAACTAAACTTATAGATATATTTCTAAATGTTAAACACCTTCCTGTAAAAGAATGTCATTAAATTATAAGCAATATAATTGGTAACTTTAAGACTATGCATCGGAGACCATCCAGGTGCAATTAACCATAGGCAAGACTGCTCTGCCATTGGCATGGTGTTACAGGCCACCCTCACAAACTCAGAGACCACTCTGGCCTTCCTGAAACATAACTAAAGGGGATAGTACACAAAAAACACCATCATACTAGGTGACTTCTATACCCTACTCTGGGAACACTACTACTCAAAAGTACCCCTAGCCCTCCAAACACTGGAATTCGCAAACTCAAATGCCATGGAACAACTAGTCACCCATCCCCACAGAGGAGAAAATACTTAGACTTGATCTCATCATCAACATGGGAGCAAAGCTTCAATCAACACGGAGTATACCCCTCACTGGTGAGATCCAGATCAAAACTCAGGCTGCTGGAGGTCTCTCACCCACCCCAAATATAAAGACCACCCAATTTGATACAATACCCCACTCGGGTATCATTGAAAAAAACTCATCAGCTTAAATGTTAACCCATACATCACAAGATGGGCAAACTGACTGTTGAGAGTGTTGACAGAATACAGAGTTGCTGGCGCCATGTCAGACTCAGACTCTGTCACAACTGAGTACAGAAGAAGTTATCAGGGACCTGGGACCCAGGTTGATAGTAGTCTGTCATTCGACACCCATGTAGCTAAAGTAGTTAGGGAGGAGATCTTCTACATTTACATTGCCGTGAAGGATTCTTTCTAGATCTAGCCTAGTATGAACCTATGAACCTATGAACCTATGAACTATATAAGTTAAGAATTTATTTTATTTGTTCATCCTTGCTTATTTTGTGCATTGCTGGGTTAACTGAATATCAGATCTAAGTAATATCCTAATTAGAGATGTTAAAGTGCTGGTGATTTTGTTTTCTTTGTTTCTTTGTAACACATTTTTTTCACGTCATTTATGTAGCAAGTAAAACTTAAAGAAAGTTTGAGAACAAAAGCATGTTTCATTTCTGTCATAATGCTGGTTTCTTCCCTCCTTGAACTGTTCTGAAGAAAATCTAGGTCAAAGATCATCACTGATGTCTGTGAAAACAGAGAGGAACTTTTTTTTCTTTCTTTTTTAAGTATATAATGTGAGAAATCTACTCAAAATAACATCTTGTTTTTTTTTCTTTGAAGTGAAGAATTGGTAAAACAAAAGCTATAGCAATGTTTTATACTGACCTGCTGCTAACATTTTCTGAATATTAATAAGTTATGTTGTAGTATTATTAACTCTCACTGTACATATTAATGGAAAGCCTTTTTAGGCAAGCCTCAAAAGACAATCCCACCGCCGTAAATAGCACAAGTAACAAAAAACTGAGGGTAATGCTACTCAATGCTAGAAATCTAAACCTCAAAATGCACACACTCGAGGCACTCCTCAGTATGGAGAAAATTGATATATGTGCAGTAACAGAAACCTTGTTTAAGGCTCCAGAGAGCACCCCAGCCCTACCAGGCTACAACTCATACCATACATTTCGGCCACAAAACCCAGACCAAAATACAAAAGGTGGGGGTGTATCCATATTCATCAAGGATACCCACACCTCCAGGTTAGTGGCACAGCACGATGCTTCAGAGATCATCCACGTGCAACTAACAATGAGCAAAACTGCAATTCAAATTGTAGCTTGCTACAGATCACCCACCATATCCCAGGACCCCCATTCCACATTTCTGGAAACACTGGGGAACATAAAGTTCCTACCAAACACCCTGATATTGGGTGATTTCAATTACCCAAACATTAACTGGGAGAACTACTCAAGTACTAACTCCCTTGCCCAACATTTCCTAGAATTTATAAACACAAATGCCCTGGAACAACTGGTCAACACTCCCACCAGAGGTGACAACATATTGGACTTGGTCATCACCAACATGGGTGCAACCCCTTGCTGGTTAGATCTGCCCATAAACTAATCACTCTGGATATCCACATTCAGCCCCCACCCCCGATCAAAGAAATCACCATGAAAAACTTTTCAAAAGCAAACTTCACGTTACTTAAGACTGAAGTGGAAAGTTTCAAAGCCCCCACGCTAAAGGATAACGCTGCACAAGCTGCAAAATCCTTTACTAGTGTACTCTACGGGCACGTACAAGAATGCATGGATCATGCTATCCCAAACAAAACCAAGACTCACTCCTCCAAGAAAAGGAAACCAGTCTGGTAGATCCCTGCCATAAGCAAGCTATACAACAGAAGGAGTAAACTAGTGCAGAAAAGAGTAAAATCCCAAGAAGGGAAGACATTCCTGATCAGTATCATCAAGAAACTACGATCCCTCATAAAATCATCCAAGGCTAACTTCGAAAGAAAAATTGCCAAGGACTCCAAAGATAACCACAAGGCATTCTTTAGCTATGTCAAGAATATAAGTGGCAATTCTCAGATCTGCTTGGAGTTAGTGCAAAATGGCACAAAATACACAGACCCGACTGATATCACCAACATCCTGGCAGACAGGTTCACTGCTAACTTCACCCATCTCTCACCCCCAAAAGGGCCCATAACCATACCAGAAGAATGTAGTACTCCGAAAATCACAGACACTCGGGTTAAAACAGCTCTCTCCAAAGCCAAAAACACAGCATCAATGGGACTGGATGGTGTCCCAGACTGCATCCTACACAAGTTCAAAGATGAACTAACCTCTCACCTAAACACATTGTTCAAACTCAGCCTCTCCACAGGCTACATGCCCATAGAGTGGCACACAGCAACAGTTACTCCACTCCACAAAGGTGGAGCCACAACAGACCCCAGGAACTATCGCCCTATAAGCCTGACTAGCTTGGTCTGCAAGGCTATGGAGTACATCATCATGGATCTCATTAACAGAGACATTGGGAACCTCCAAACACTGGATCCTACCCAGTTTGGCTTCATTAAGGGCAGATCATGCCTCCTAAACCTGGTGGACTTCTTTGAGACAGTCACCAAGGCTACAGATGAGGGAAAGGTGGTCCACACAGCCTACCTAGACCATGCAAAGGCCTTCAATGCTATTCCCCATTCTGGTATTATAGACAAGCTCACCAGCCTGAACATAAACTCCTATTCACAAGATGGTTTGCTAACTGGCTTGTGGACAAAACCCACATGGTAAGAGTTGTGGGAGCTAGGTCTGACTCTAAACTGGTTACAAGTGGCATTCCTCAGGGCTCAGTCCTGGGACCCCTACTGTTCAGCATATACTTCTCAGAGGTACAGGCAAGCACAGGAGGACTATGGCTGACCAAGTTCACAGATGACTGCAAACTAGGGGCTATAATTGACTCTCCAGCTGACACAGACATCCTCCAAATGGGTCTCACTGAGACAGATACCTGGTGTCAAAACCATGGCCTCAAGCTAAATGCCAAAAAGTGCATAGGCATCCTCTTTGGAACAAACAAAGTACCCACAAACTACCATGTAGCTGGTAGTCCCCTAAATACGGAAGATGTAATAAGGGATCTGGAGATCCAAGTAGATAGTAATCTCTCCTTTGATAATCACATTGCCAATGTGGTTAGAAAAGCCTTCTATGTGGTCCACCTAATCACAAAAGGGTTTGCATCCAGATCAAAAGAAGTCATTGTGCCCCTCTACACATCACTCATTAGACCCATCATGGAGTATAAGTCCCCATTTGGGATGTACCTTACAAGACACCTGCAACAGCTGGAAAGACCACAGAAGTACCTCACCAAGAGGATCACTGGCCCCAAACAGATGCCCTACACAGCTTGACTGAAGAAACTCCAGCTGTACTTGGTTGCATACCACCTACTCAGAGGTGATCTCTGCCTGACATACAAGGCCATGTCAAACCCAGAATTGATGGACATGCTCCACCTAAAGAAAACCATACCCTCTCAGGCCACATGCTCTAGGGATTTAAACCTCACCACAACAATAAATAGGACATGCTGGAGGGATAGATTCATATCCCAGAGACTTCCCATGCTGAACAAGATTCCAATCTACATTAGGCAGAGCTCCTCACTAATACTCTTCAAGAGAAACCTTGACGAGTGGATGGGAAACAGAAAGTTTATCCCGGGGATCACTTCAATGGCTCTGCTGGACAGAGGCATAGGGAATTAATATAAGGGGGTGGCAACAGCCAATTAATTCTGGCTAGGTATATAAATGGCTTGGGGCAGATAGCCTAGTACCTACCTATGAACCTATGAACCTATGAAGTAACTACAGTTAGATGATTGTTACTGAACAGAACAGCTTAAAATAACCAAGAAGAATGAGAAGCTTACAGAGGAAATTAGCAGCTGATGTGTGCTGTGTGTTGCCATTTTCACATGCTGTAATCAAATTCTAATGTTAGGATGTGAAGCTTAGCTCAGAATAGCAGTTCACAATGGCTAAAAACACACATTCAAATTAAACAAGCAGGAATGATTTTATATATAGTCAAGATTACTTGTAATACTAGCATTAACAGGAGTAAACATCTTTTGAATAATATGAAAATATTTGGAATTATATAATCTGCTTCCTTTAAATATTTTAGAAATACTAAGTGATGTTTTCAGGATAATTCAGGGTGACAAAATAATTCCTCTCTCATGGGAATTTTCTGTAATCTCACCTATACTTAAACAAGGAAAGGATAATAAGTTAGTTTCCTCAAACAGACCAATTTAATTATTAAATGCAGGTTATAAAATATCAACATCTATTTTACTACAATATTAAGAGATATAGTAGATAAGTTAATTAATAAAGATCAGACAGGATTTATAGTCAATAGATTAACATATGATAATATAAAAGGATAGTAACTACCTTAGATTTAGCAAAAGGAATGAATAAGAAATTGGCCATAATTAATTTAGATAGCGAGAAAGTTTTTGATTCTGTAGATTGGAACTACTTTTTTTTAAATTTTAGAAGCATTTATATTTCCAGAACAGTTTATTGGAATGTTAAAAAATACTGTATAGAGAGTCCAAGGCATACATTAAAATTGGATCTTACATTTCTCAAGGATTCACTTTAAATAAAAAGCACAAAGCAAGGGTGTCCCTTGCCCACTTTATTATTTGCATTAGTTATCAATCCCTTAGCTAATAGTACAAGAATAAAGGAGCAAAATTGATGAAGTCTCAATTAAAAGAGAATGCCAATCTAAAAGACATCTTTTTGCAGATTAGATTTTAATAAGTATAGGAGATTTAAATTATTCAATGAAAGAAATAGATGAGGAAACTGAAAAGTTTCAAGAAGTATCGCTATTGAAATTTAATAATAATAAAACTGAAACTTTAGTGTTAAATTAGTTACTAGAAAGTACATTTAAAGATAAATATAAATGTAATTGAGAAAGAAAAGAACTAAAATATGTAGTAATAAAAATTTGTCAAGATGTGAGTAAGATTATTAATAATGTTTGTTTGTGTCTTTTGGCTTTTCCGGGTTAGGGGTCGCCACAGCGGAACTCCGGTCCGCTAATGATTGGTAGTGGATTTTTACGTACCAGGTTACCAGCCCTGATGCACAACCTTCAACGAAGGCACCCCCCATTTACGTATGCCTCCACACAGAAGACGCTCTAGCTGAGAATCGAATGGGACAACGTCTTGCTATGAGGCGACAACGCTACCGCAGCACTACCACCGCAGTACGAATAAGATTAGAATAAGATTATTAATAATAATTTTGAAAAAATAATTGAAGAATTCTTACTTCTTAATAAAACAGGTTAGTACTTATTAAAATTATTATATTACCCAAGATATATATATATATATATATATATATATATATATATATATATATATATATATTGCATTCAATAGCTTTAGTAACTGATAAACAATTTTTAAAGAAACTGGAAAAAATGTTAACTTCATTCGTATGGTATCCTAAAAACAAGAATTGCTTAAAGAAATCAAGATTATAAGAGTATGCTGGAATTTGCTTCCCGGGTGTAGAATCGTATTCTAGTGCTAGAAATTTGGGGTGTATATTAGATAATCGAAGTTTCAGAACTTCGTACAATATATGGTCAAACCTATATGATCGAAGTACTGAAACTTCGAATATCTAATAAAAAAAGTAACTGCTTTAAGCAGGGGGGTAAACACTCCTGCTTCCACCATGTGAGGGGCTGCACCCCCACCCCCCACTACTTAAATATATCAAGTCTGAGATTGCACTACAGTGTAGCAAAGGAAAATCTTCCATTTCTGCACCATACTCCATTGAAGTGCGATCTCGGAGTTGGTTCTATTTAAGTAGCGGGGGGTTCAGGGGAGCAGCCTCCCATGTGTGGGGTGCAGGGTGGCTTCCTCCCTGCTTAAAGCAGTTACTTTTGTTTTTTTTTTGTTTGTTTTTATTAGATATTCGAAGTTTCAGTACTTCGATCATACAGGTTCGACCATATGATGTTCGAAGTTCTGAAACTTCGATTATCTAATATTGACCCCACATTCTAACTCTATTATACTCTAGATAGACCCAACTTACACTACTCCATGGAAAACCATCCAGGAGCAGAATTTACTAGATTCTCATAAGTTTATTAAATATGATAAATTAGAAATATGTAACAATCCTTTCATCCAGCAGAGTTTGTCTTAGAATGAAATTTATTTCAGTCTTTAGACTCTGCAAATATGAAATCAATTATTACAATGATTATGAAATATGTTTTTAGAACTTAAATAATATCAAAAAAGTTAATTTTTGTGCTTTCCTACTGCACACACCTCTAAATTTAAGGAAACTCAGAACAATGTTAAGATGAATTTACTGAAAATGAATGGATTAGTATTATGGTATGATTGCTTTGAAAAATGAACATTTAATGAAAGAATATAAGTAGGATGAATCTGCTCACCAGTTGACATTATCCATCAGTAAGATATTAAATGAATTTGTAGATAATATGATTGAAGAGGAACAAAATACTATTCTCACATTATATGAATATATGAATTATATCACTGATGGTAGACTGACCTACAAAGGAACCTTTTCCAAGTTATATAAGTTAATTATAAATAATAATAATTTTTATACAAAATTCTGGAACTTTTTAGATAGCAGTGGATTGAGTGACTCAATAGATGGTAAGACTAAACCTTTGCCACTTAAATCAGTTAGTCAAACTTCTTCAAGTTTATATGGGATGTTTTTATGTGGACATATATACATAGAATGTTTGTTATTCCCTGTAAAATCTCTAAGTTAAGTAAACTGACTTTTTAGTTTATTGGAGATGTAGTAAAGATGTAAAAGCTAATTGGGTATACATGTTAATGGATTAAGAAAATATGAATGTATATTGGGAAGAGATAAGTATGTTTTTAAGGGGTTATGGTGTGATAATTCTTTAACTAGATCAGTAGTACTAATGAATGTTCCACTTCCTGCATCTGTAAAAACCAAAGAGCAAAAAAAAAAAGTTATTACAAAAAATCGGAAATTGAACTCACTTCCTAGGTTCTAAGAATTTTTTAATTTAACAGCTGTTAAAATTGAAAAAGGAGTAATCAGAATAAGATCTATAAATCATACTAAGACTTTTAGTGGACAGGATAACCTTAAAATGTTGCTATCGAAATACCAAGACTCTTAATGTGTTGTTAATTGTATAAGATTACCGTGATTCAATGTATTCCTATCATTCTATGATGTTGAATGTCTTCCATTATGTGTATATATATATATATATATATATATATATATATATATATATATATATATATATTGTAAATATGTTAAATTAATAACATTTTCTTAAAAAAGAACTATCCCTGGTTTAGAATGTTCCCCCTGCCCTATGACTTTTGTGCTGTAAAAGATTGTGCTATAATTTTTAGTGACTTGCTTTAATTTCGCCATATGCTGTTTTTGCATACCTTCATGGGCATGGACCTAGTCCTAAGTCAGTGCATAATTAAAGTTCATGAAAACAGTTTTGCTTCACTCTTTGAGATTTGATACAAGTGTTCTTCTCCTCAGCCTAAATGTACCCAGAATTGCCTCTTTTTTGCAATTCATAAGGGGTTACTTTTATCAGTAGCATACTTAGATATGTTTGAAGAGTCTTTCTTATCAGCCTAGTTGCTCCTACTACAACTGGAACTTTGTATCTTTTTTCCACATTGCTCTAGTTTCTATTTGTAAGTGCTGATATTTTACAAATTTATGTCTTTCAATTCATAAGACACTGTAGTCACTGGGTATAGTAATTTCAATAATCAAAGCTATAGCTGTCTTTTTCTCTTGAACTGCAATATCCAGTCTGTTCACTTCTATCTTCTTAGCTGCTGGTATAAGAAGATCCCATGTAATCATTATGCCATCATTTTCAACAATCTTTTGCAGTTTATGTTTCCAATGTCTCTCAGCTGCCTTTATGTTGTAATGTTTACAAAGTCTCCAGTGTAGCAAACTTGACACATTGTTATGTCTTTCAGTATATAAACCTTTAACTATGAATGTATAGCATCCTGCAACAAGATGTGTAACTGTTTCTAGTTCTGTACCCCAAAACCTACATTTATCTGTATTTCCTGCCATTTATATGGATTTTGTGAACCATCTGGTATACAATCCACTATCTTAGACTACCAATATTAACCTTTCATATTTTAGTTTAAATTCACCTTGCCTAAGCTATTTGTATGACAACTCCTAGTTAATATGCTGCTGTTCCAGCAAATCACTATACTTTTTGCTGTAAATGTGATATTTCCATTTCTTTTCTTTTTTTTTACTTATCCCATTCTTTGTATTCTTTAACTTGATTTTTTGAACTTTATGTTGCCACCGGATTTTTAACCACGTTTGGTTGGATGTCCATGTCTGCTTTTTCCTAAATGCTTCTGCTAACCTATGCAAGGAAGTCATCTTGGATGGATTATGTTCATGTTTTATAACTTTTAGTATATTTGGATCTGATGGTATCAATAAATATGTATGCAGTCCCACAATCACTGACCTATATGTGTAGTCGATTTCAAGGAAACCCGTGTTTCTTTCAGACCGATGGATATATAATTGATGCAAACATTGATTCTTGTATATCATTTGATGGGCATAGATAAATATTCTTGTTTTTTCTGTCAAGCTTATCCAGCTCTATTTATGGCCAGGCAATCACTCCAAATCTAAAAGTGAAAACAGGAAGTGCAAGTTGACTGATAGCTTAAACTTTATTCCTAGATGTCAAGGCAGTTTTTAGTATTAATTTTAGTCTTCTAATATATTTTATTTTATTTATTTTTTATTTTACATTTGTTGACCGGGCTAGTCTAGCTGGATATATGTCCATTTTCAGTAGAAGAGGCCGGAGAAGCTCCACACACACATAACATAATCAAGACAGATGACACATTATTACTAAAGACATTACACATAAAAATAACATTTAGATCAACTAGTAAATCAAAAATGTTAATACATTAAAGGAAAAAAAAACTTCACACAATATGTCATGTTCTTAATAGAGTTCATTACAAGTAAAACATATGGTTTGGCAGTAAGGTGCAGTAAAAGAAGATTACATTAGAAGCTCCGGAAGGGAGGGGTAGAGTAGAAAGGAAAGAAAAAAGAAGGGACACTAAAAGAAGAATCATAAGTAGAAAGAGAAAGAGAGAGGAGAAGAGACAAAAGACAAGAGAGGGAAGATGATGGAAGAGGAAGATGGTAATAAGAGACGGAAGGACGTAGAGAGAAGTTTTCAGGTATTGTTTTAGTTAAAAGGAAGGAGAGGTAGAGGGGAGGAGAGAGAAGAGTACTACAGGAGAGCAGTGGTACTACAAGAGCAGAAGTTTGGAAAAGTTAGCCCTAGCAGTAGTACAAGAACAGAGCCAGTGTTTGATTTTGGAAATGAAAAGAGATTTGGATGAGATTAAAGAGGCAGGATGAGATTAGTGTTAACTCTTTAGGCAGCAATTTCCATACTCTGCCTACAGAGTCAGCTAAGTTGAGGACACAGCTATATTTTGGGCTCATGTTTTTAGGAGGTGCGAAGGAGGAAGAGAGAACGGTGAGATTGTTATAATGGAGAGTAGGTTAGGGAATTAGGTATTAGTTGAGCATTGGTATTTTTTGTGTGAATTGTTAAAAGATGTGTATTTAGATGGTTTTGTAGTTCCAGCCAGCTATCTGTTTTCAAATGTGTCAAAGAAATGTGTTGTGGTGGGCTAAGCCAGGCAATGTGGCAGCAATATTATTATTTGTTATAGCTAGTTGCTTTTTTGTTTAGGGGTAGGTTTAGAAAGATAGGGAAGAGCATAGAAGAGATGATAGTAGATGGTATAAGGAGGAGGTATAGTAGGTTGAATGGGTAAGGTGGTAAATGTTCACGGTATAATGATCAATTTTTGTTAACAGTTTTGACGGTGTTATTTGTTGATGTGTCAAAAGAGAGATTGTTATCAATGGTAACACCAAGTAGGAGTAGTTTTGATGGAGGAGAGGATGAGAGAGTTTTTTGTTTAGAGTAGATGGAGAAGTTAAGTGGAGGTATAAGTGAAGGGGGGGTGAGAAGTGAGTTTTGGTTTTTTAGCATTGAGAAGTAGATACCGTCTAAAGTAGTATGTCATGTTTGGCAAGAAGGGTTTTTACAGAGAGGTGATTAGATCCAGTTAGAGTGGGGCCTGAACAAATGATAGTAGGAGCTGGTTGGCATATTGGTATATTGTAGCATGCTTGAGATTAAAGAGAGTGAGGATCATTAATAGAGGAGAAGAGGAGAGAGATGAAGTAATAGAGCTTGAGGGACACCAATTGTAATGGGGTAAGAGGAGGAGAAGTAGTTTTCCCAAAGAGGAACGCTTATTTGTCTGTTACTGAGGGTTGATGTAAAGAGTGGTAAAATGGTAAGATAGCTAAAGAGGTCAGAGAATAGAAAAGAGAGTAGAAGAGGTTGCTACCATGTCAAAAGAGAGAGGAGAGGTCAATGAAGAGAGCAGAAGAGAGTGTTGGCTTGCTGAAAATAGTATATGATCTAAAAAGGAGGGAGGGCAGTGGTAGTACTATGTGGGGGGTTCCAAGCCATGTTGACAGTGAGCCAAAATATTGTGAAGAGATAGGTACCGTACCATGTAATGATTTCTATATAATTTTTTGCTAATGGAGAAAGAAGAGCAATAGGCAATAGAGTGGAATAGTCAAAGAGGTTTCGCTTTTCTTATTTTTATGATAATATGAGTAATGAGAGATTTTCCGGATAGTATGAGCTTGGATATCTGATGGTTCTATTTATGATTTTTGGTAAGCAATTTCTTTGGCTTGGGGATGTTGGAAGAGGTTTGAAGGTTTGTGTAGAAATGGGAGGTTTGAGGAGCAGAAGTTAGAGAAGATGTTAGAAGTAGAAGCTCTAAAGTAAAAAGTAGCTACAATTAGGGTTTAAGAGAGAGTTTAGGAGAATGTTAGTTATTAGAAAGTAATTAGTATTTGAGAGAGATTGAATAGTATCAGAATGGTGAGTTAAGAGATTGAGTGTTTGAAAGAGGCTGTTTGAGTTAGCATTTAGAGGAGTTTTTAGAGGAGCTGGAGAAAGGAGTCTATTGATAGAAGAGTTTTTTTGTTTGGGTTATTGATTGTTTGGTTGTTGTAGGTTAGTTTCTTGTAGGTGATGATCGAGTGAGGATTTCTTTTTGGTAAAGATTTTGTTTCCAGCTCTTAGTATTGAAAATCAGAGCTGGTTTTATGGGACCTCCATTTTTGGGAGATCTTATTTTTGGAGAATATTTTTCTAGATTCTAGAGAGGGGAGCCAGGGCTGTTAAGAATTTCAGCCAAGGATGGTAGTTAAAGGAACATAAAGGAAATGAATAGAAGAAGTAGAATCTGTGGAATAATCTGCTTCATTTAAGTGAATTTAGTGGAAAAAGTAGTTTCTCCAGTTCTAGTTCTGAGTTAGTTCTGGAAATAGGTAGGTTTTAAAAAGTGTTTAGTGGGCGTATTTTCTTATAAAGATTTTTCTTTAATATGAGTTAGCAAGTATGTCTATGTTAAAGCACTGAGGTCAAGGGTGGCAACATTATAAGGAGCATTATAAGGGATATTACAAACCATTATAAGAATGTTGTTAATATAGTCTGTTTTTAACTTAACTTATTATGTCTTGTTGTGGAAGAAATGGTTTTTGGTAATGTGGAAGGTTGATAATGTGAGAGAATGAGAGATGGGATTATCGGTATTATCAGCTTTGGGTAAATGTTGATGCGCCAAAATGACGAACTGCTTGGGGTAGTAGTTAAACAGTTGAGAAAGTTCTCTAACTATGGTATATTGTTGTTGAAGGTTTGATATGATGGGATTTGGTATTTAAGTTTGGCATTAAGTTGGAAGTTTTGAGATGATGGCTTGGCCTCCTAGGTCTATTGTGACACAGTGTAGTAGGGTCTGTATATTAAGATGGTAACTAGCACAGTATTGCCTTGTGGTATTGCGCCGCTTCCGTTATCGGTCAAGGTAGCATATCAAGAAGAGCTGTGGTATAATCTCAGTATTCTTGTTAGGTAGGCTTTAGCCGAGTTTATTGGTTTAGAGTTGTCAAAGCTGTGTATATCTAGGAGGTATGAAAGGTGTTATACTTGTTTGTTTATACCATGTCCTGTTAGGGTTGTAGTGAGATCGTAGTATTATGCACATGTTTGGGTGAATGGGTGAAGGATGTTATTGAGTGTGTGTGGGTAGAGGTTGGGAGTTATGTGGGTAGGAAGTGGGGGTTTTAGATGTGGTTTTGATGGTTAGAAGAAAACAGAAGTTATTTAGAGTTTGAGTGGAAAAAAGGTGTATACAGAGTTTATTGGCTTTTGGATAGGAGTGGATGTAGTATTTAGTGGTAGTGAGAGAAAGAGAGTAAGCAGTATAGAGAAAGAAGTGTATAGTGTGTCTGTGAGGCTATTAGCTGAATGAGAATTGGAAACCTAGAGAAGGAGGTAGGGTAGATAAAAAGGTAAAAGAGTAGTTAAAGATAGAAAAAGGTATGGTAATCAGTGGAAATATAGGTAGTCAGTTTAGAGTAAGTGGTAGGAGGAGACAGAAAGGTGAAAGTAGACAGATTAGGGGAGATCTAGAGGGTGTAGGAATAAATGAATGTAAAAGGAGGATATGATAGGTGTGAAAGGAGGTGAGTGGAGTGGTAGGAGAAGGGTGAGGAGTAGGGGAAGTGAAGGAGGAAGGAGATATAGAGTGAGGGAGGGTAATAGTGGTAGAAGGAAGTAGGGGTGAGTAGTGAGGAGATCTAGGACCATGGAAGAAGCCAAGGAGGGAGGATATGGAGGATGGAGGGAGGGAAGAATTCAGGAGTAGTAGGAAGGGGGCACAGAGATAGTAGAGAGAAAAGAGTAGAGAGTATATGGTTAGAGAAAGAGGGGAAATGTGGGTGAGAGGGGAGGGAAATTAGGAGGCCACTTAGGGAGAGCAGGCCACCAACTTGTGAACCACCAAGGAGGGAGGAAAAAAACCAAGAGTAGGTAAGTACAAATGGTAGATAGATAGCTAAAGAAAGAGAGAGAGGATTAGAGAATAGAAGGAGAGGAGGAAAAGGGAGGGTAGTAGGAGAGGAGAGAATAGAAAAGGCTTAGAGGGAGGTAATAAATAAAAATGTAGGGGTATAGGTGGGCCAGGCCACACATCTAGTGGCCAAAAGCAGAGGTGCACAAACATGCAGGAGCTTCCAAAAGTAGTAGTAGGCGCTGGTAGAGGTGTAGCAAGTTGCTTGCAGGGAAGAATAATAGGGGGGGAAGGACATAGAAGAAGGGGGGGGGGTTGCTGCTAAAGCAGGTCAGGGGTTAAGACAAGGAAAATAAGTAACACTGAGTGGCTTTGTTCTCCTTTTTTTCATGTTGTATTGCCTCTTAGTCTATTCCAAGATATCTTTTTGGTTCCAAATCTTTTATATCACATTCCTCCCCAAGTTTGTATATTTTCTTGAGTCTTAATTTTTCTCTTTCAAATGTTGATTTTGCACAATTTCTTAGGGTAAATGACATTCCTATGTCATCTGAAAAGGTTTTAACAACTTATAGTTGCTCTTTTGGGTGTTTATCTGAAGAACTATATTGTTTCAAGTGGTTTACTATCATTATTGCGAAGCCAAAACATTTGCCATTCACAATAACAAAAATAAACAGCAAAACCCAACTCTCCACTCCTACAGAATGTCAACCCAAATGACTGACACATTTGAGTCGACATTGCCACTGAAAACATCACGTGATAGCCCCCCACACCCCAAATACGACCCACCTTGGAGCACTATGTCCCAGTTCCAATTATCTGACACACACACACTTGAATATCTGACTTTTCACAGACACACACACACACACACACACACACACACACACACACACACACACACACACACACACACACACACACACACACACAGACACACACATACCTGGGAAAGGTGGACACAGATTCACCAGCTGTGTCTCCTCTCTTCAGACTACACAGTAGATTGCTGCCTCCATCCTGATGCTCTATGGCTCTTATAAAGGGTAACCAATTATATTGTGTCAAATTAATACTTATATAACTGGTAGAGTGTGACCAAAGCAGTAAGGCTTATCGGAGTGCCCACAGAGTCACTAGAATAAGCACAAGTACTCTCAAGATGTTAAAAATATTCTCTAAATGACAATTCACAATGAAAATGTATAAAATGTTTAATAATGGATAATAAAACAGAGAACAGGGGAATATTAATATTTAGTTACAATAAACAACAGAGTTTTCAGTCACAGGAAATATAAAAATAACACAGCTGGATAGAATCTCACAGATGCAGCAAAAAGAAAATAATACTAGTCTAAATGAATTTAATGAATTTAAAACACTTTGTAACAAAGTAAAGAAACTTATTATCTCAGACCGCAAAGCCTACTTCCCTACATTCAAAACCAACCATAAGACCAAGCCCAAAAAATTCTAGCATGGAATCTCCTCCCTTCTCAACCCTGGCAAAAAAGAAAAACTCTGCCCTGATCCAAATGCCTCTGACTTGGACTTAGCCTCCCAATTTAACACTTTCCTTATCAATTCCATAAGTAAACTTACATCGTCCTTCACTTCCCATTTGGCTTCCCCACCCTTATTTCCACCTATCCCTCCCTCCCCTAGCATCTCCTGCTCCAAACCTCCTCCTCCTTTCTCCTTCAACCCCATCCCTACAGCCACCATAAAAAAAAACTTCTACTAACATTGAAACCCGGCTCCAATTCCCCTGATTATATACCCTCATATTTCTTAAATGTTGCCACAGAAGGCATAACTCTTCCCATCTGCATTCTTATAAATCGATCTATTGCTGAATGTCAAGTTTCCCAGCTCTGGAAAAAGGCCTTTATTATTCCACTCCATAAAGATGGTAATAACAGTAATATCACAAACTTTTGACCTATCGCTATCCTAACCCCATTTGTAAGCTTCTTGAAAAATGCATCCATCTACATCTTTTACCTTACCTCATAAACAACCAACTTCTAATCCCTACTCAACATGGTTTCAGATTGGCCACAGCACTACCACAAATACATTTTTAATATAAGCATCTGTACAAATCAAGCTGATAGTCAAATGACATAAAATATTTACAAAACTTCAGCCAGTCATGCAGGCATATGCAACTACTGCACTCTTATCCTTCACAGACCATATTAATAAAAACTGTAATAACAACTTGCTGTCCTCAGCTCTCTTCTTAGACCTCTCCAAGGCCTTTGATATGGTTAAAACATAAACTCTTACTAAACATCCTTAAATCTCTGGCATTAGACTCCCAGGCAATCCAGTGGTTTAATTCCTACTTAGAAATTAGACAGCAAGCAGTTCTTTGGGACAATCACATATCCTCTCAGCTTCCCATTAAAATTGGAGTCCCACAAGGTTCCATTCTTAGACCACTCCTCTTCTCTATTTTTATTAATGATCTAAATATGTCCCTTCCACAAACCACCTGCATTCAATATGCAGATGACTCAACACTGATATGTTCAGCACCATCCCCAGCTGAGCTACAGACTACTACCCAAAAAGTATTTACAGCAGCTGAAAACTGGTTCTATCAATATTGTCTCCGTCTTAACCCCCCAAAAAACTAAATTATTACTATTCACACCTACACAGAAATCATCTACTTTAGACTTCAATATAGCATCCAACAATGGCACAATAATATCCCCTGACTCTACCACCAAACTTCTAGGTGTCACAATAGATCATAATCTTAACTTCGATTCTCATATTAACTTAACCATCAAGTCAGTCAATAGAAAACTTGGATCTCTATATAGGCTTTAACCCTTCCTCACTGCATCAGCTAGCACTACTATCACACAAACGCACCTGCTCTCTACCCTTCTCTATGCCTCACCAATTTTTACCAACTTATCTAAATCTAATATCAAACTGGCAGCTTCATACAACAACATTGCCAGATTTGCCACAGGAGCTCCTTTTTGCACCCACCATTGCATAAATCTTAAACATCTTAAACAAGCAAAACATCTAGTCCTCTCGCCCTTCTTTTGGTAGAGTTTGCTCCTGGGTCACCTTGATGCAGGATAGTAATGTATTCTTGTTACAAGGACTTGGGAAAAATAACTTTAGGACCTTTCATGATGATACCATTGTCAAACAAAATCTCATCTCTGTATAGGAGATAAGGTTGGACTTCTTGAGGTAAACTAGATTGCTTTGACAGCCATTCATGTTTGATAAAGGAGTTGAGCTTCTGTAAAACTGGATCTGTGGCTGTGTGATTTCTAAGCTCATCAAGACGTGTGGAAGAAAATTTTTTTACTTGCATCAGAATCATCAGCCAAATGAGAAACTTGATTTTCATGCTGTTCAGTGGTTGTTCTGGGTGATCTGGGTAACGCATCAGCAAGATAAATAAATTTATCTGTCTTGTAGACAAGATTGAAATTATACTTTTGCAGTTTCAGCATCATGTGTTGCAATCTGGCTGGAGCTGTATGCATAGATTTTCTCAGAATAGTAACTAGCTGTTGGTGGTCTGTTTTGATCTGGATACGTCTACCTACATAATCATGGAACTTCAAACATGCAAACACAATTGCCAAAAGTAGTTTCTCTACCTGAGCATACTGCATTTCAGGTTGGGTGAGAGTTCTCGACGCATAGGCAATAGGTTGATCTTCTTGTAGAATGACTACACCAAGACCAAATTTCAAAGCATCACATGAAAGAGTACCTGGTTTATGAACATCATAGTATCTGAGAGTTGGTGGACTGACAATTCTCTTTTTCAGGACATCAAATGCTCTCTACTGTTGTTCTAACTGTGACCAAGATACATCTTTACTTGTTAGCTCTCTGACTGGTGCTGATGTTTAACTCAAGTCTGGAATGAATTTGCTTAAGTAGTTAATCATGCCAAGAGAACATTGCAGGGCTTGAATATTGTCTGGAGCTGACATCTTGAGAATGTCTGTTTGCTTAGAAGGTTCTGCTCATAAGCCTGAACTGGTAAATAAATGACCCACATAAGTGACTTCTTGTAGCCTGAATTTGCATTTCTGGGGATTTAGCTTAAGATTCACTTGGCATGTCCTTTCCAGAACTGTTTTGAGGTGTCTGTCATGCTAAGCCTCACCATTTCCTCCTATTAGTATGCTGTCTACTATGATAGCACAGAGGTACCCAGAAAAATTTGCTCCATTGCATGCTGAAAGACTTCACTTGCAGAATGTATCCCAAATGGCATTCTCAGAAATCTGTACCTGCCAAACAGAGTACTGAAAGTAGTCAGCAAATGAGATTTCTTATCAAGCAAAATGTGTCAAAATGAACTCTTTGCATCCAAGACAGAAAAAACAATGGCATTTGGCATAATAGCAGCAACTTCTTCAACTATATGCATTGGATGATGAGGTCTTTTCAGTGCCTTGTTCAAATCTTGTGGATCAATACATATTCTGATGTCATTTGAGCTTTTCTTATGAGCTACCACCATGGAAGATACCCATTCAGTTGGTTCTTCTGCTGGACAAATTACATGTTACATTTTGGCTTTGACTCTGTTCTGCATGATTACTGGAACTTTTCGAGCTGGCCTGATAGCTAGGCTGATATTTGGGTCTAACTGCATGGAGCCTAGCTTGTCTTCAAAAAGATCAGAATAGGAAGAAAAATATACTGAGCAAAATTAGAATAGCGTCTTTTAAGCTAACGTGATAGACTCCCTTATTAAATGAAAGCAGTCTCATTTTCAGTGTCTCTGAGTCCTAATAATGACTGGATGTGCCTCTTGACCACATAAAATAACAAGTCATAGCTTCTCCCAGTGGAGAAACATGAAAGCATTACTGAGCCTTCCATTGTAATCTCTTCACCACCATAAGGAACAAGCTTTGTGCACTTTGCCAAATCAAGCATTTCACCATGAGATTCTCTAGCAAATGTTTCTGCTGACATAACATTGCACTTTGAGCCTGTTTCAACTTTGAGCTCTAAGGGTCTTCCATTTATCTAAATAGTACAAAAAAACTTAATTCTTTGTCCATAAATCTACTGCACTGACTGTTTCACTAAGCACTGACACACCTTCAACATGAAAAGTAAGGTCATAGCTTTCTAACTGATCAACTTGTTTCTTAAAATGTTCCCATTTAATAAAAGAATGTGTGCCTTTTGATTTACAAATCCTTTTGAAATGATTCTATTTATTACATTTGTGCCATTGTTGAACAAAAGCTAAGTACTTTTCCATTTTAGATTCATGATTACCACCACAATTACGACAGTTAACAATGAAACTAGCTTGGGACCCATGCTTTGACTTTGCTGAATCACTCTTGTGCTTCACTGAGACTGTGTGAACTCTGGAATTTGCTAGAAAGTTATGGGGCTCGCCAGTGAGTGCTGCAGGGGCTACAGTTGCTGCCATGTACTTGGGCTTGTTTCTTTTAACCATGTGCTGCATGCTATCAAGGTGAGTTTTAGAAGTTGCTGGAAGCATGCATTTCTCATTAGTGAGCATATTTGTGTACTTTTCTGTGAGCTCATATATCTGACAAATCTCAATGGCCTTATTCAAAGTTACATCACTGTCATGAAGCAAAATCTTTCTCACAGCATCATCTTTACTATCACACACAAGTCTGTCTATTATGAACTCATCCCTTAAATCACCAAATCTGCATATTTTAGCTTTATTTCTCAAGTCAGTTATATATGCTGCAAAAATTCCACCAGGCTTTTGATCTATTGTGTGAAATAAGTGCCTTTCCATTGTAATGTTTGTCTGGGGGTTACACATTTCCCTAAATTTATGTTTTAAGCACTCAGGGTCCTCCCTTGACTCAGCCAGTACAACAATATGATGCTTTTCCTCCTCTCCTGCAAAGATAAATGGTGCATACACAAATGAACGTTCCCTTTCTGTGACTTCTGACCCAGCTAAATTAAGCAGAATAAATGCTTTCGTATGGTCAACTTTATCAGAAAATGCAGCCTGTATGAAAATATCGTATTCTTTCTCAAACACTCTCCAGCTCTCTGCAATATTAGTAACAAACACAAGTGGCCCTGTTTTTCAAACTCCATCTGCCATACCAACAAAGTATGCAGAGACACACTGAAAACATGGCCCTTGTAATCATGTATGAAAAAGCTTCCCTGTATGCTTGTAATAACATTCAAATGCACAATAAACTCTGTGAAACACTGTCGTTTGTGAAATATGCTCTGAAATGGCTGTATTTTGTGAAATAACTGTACTGTAATACTGCACAAACACGCAAACACTTCATATGCTTCTAATAAATCAGATAACCTTGTTTTGATATGAAAAATATTTGCTGTGTGAAAATGTAGTTGTTTCCTTTTATTTGTTTTATGCAATTCGGACTCTATTTCAAACATTTTCCATAGTAGTTCAAATGTTTTGATCAATATCAGACACTTCGATTTATTTAAATATTGTTTAGAGAATTCTATATGCTTTGTTTTATATTTTGTGAATGAGAACATATTTAAGCAAGTTTTAACATCTGAAATTCATTTCTGACCTGTGTTGTGAATTATACATGCAGTAGGGATGATCCACTCCTGTATATTCCTCCAAAGTTAGTTAGATGCCTCTTGGATTCAAATTGGAGAAACTGGAGCTCCAAAGCTAGCTAGATGCCTCTTCTGACAGCATGTTGCTCATCCCTCTATGTACATAAGATGAAGTAGGCGGGGTAATTCATTTAGATACTTTGTTACATAGAAAAACATCAGGATGGATTGCAGCATCATAAAATATAAACAAACTGATTAACAGAGAGACCTTGCATACATCATGCTCACATCTCAACAGCTTACTACAAAATGGCAGTCAGATTTGCACATGCTCAGTATTTATACACTTGTGCAAGCTCTTGGATAGCTTCTTAAAGATGCATACAGACACACTGATCTACAAAATATATGAATAAAACTATCAAAATCAGAATCATCTTTAAATTGCGGATGAAATTTATTGACCTTCATTGCTTCTTTGATTCAGTTACTCCCTTTGCCATTACCTCCATGATTCTGTAGAAGAGTCAGTATCTCCTTTTCATGCTGAAGCTGCTTCTCCTTTTCTTCAGCCTCCAAATGCTGTAGTTTCTCTTTGGTCTCCAAACGTTTGGCCTCCAGTTCATACTGACCTTGTTCCCTTTCTTCAGGCTCCAAATGTCACAGTCCATGCTGATGCTGCTTCTCCCTTTCTTCAGCTTCCAAAGGTTTGGCTTCAAGTTGCAGTCTTTCTTTGGTCTCCAAACATTTTGCTTCTAGTTCGAGACTCTTTAACTTCAGGCAGATTTTTAAGTCCTCTGAGGAAAAGGTGAACTGTCTTGTTTCTGAAGATTTCTGGAATATTCCACGCTGGATTTTCACACCCTCAATAGCAGGATTTCCATTTTTGTGGTTCAGCTGCAAAGTGGTCTACTATTTCTTCCTAGTAATTGTAATAAAATTAACCAGTATAGGATTGATCTTCTACATCTGTAATCATTCTATAAACCAGGAGTAAGGAATACTATCAAATGCTTTTTTGTAATCTATAAATGCCTTACTGGGATTCCTGTTCTTTTTACAGGTCTCCATTATGGCTTTATTTAACAAAAGATCCATTGTTCCATATGACTCTCTTTTCTTCCCGTTCTGTTCTATAGCCATGATTGAATTTTTGTGTGAATGACTGTATACACTATCCGCATCAATTCCTGTATATAGGTTGCATGTTTTTGGGAGATAATTTATTGATCAATAATTCTTATGGTGATCTGCAGGTTCATTTTTACTGTGAGTATGGTTTTACTCATTGTTAGCCAATCTAGTGTCATTTCAGGGTGTGCACATCGATTGTTTTTACTGGAGGCTAAATCACAGTGCAAGGATGATAGCATCTTTAACCAAATGTTAGGTACAGCATCTGGACCTGACATTTTCTAGTTGGGAGCCTTTCTAAGCTTTAGCTTTATCTCAGTAGGAGTTACTTTATTTCAATCCATATCTTTTATATCAGTCTCATAATTGTTTTTTTACTTCTGTTAGCCACTCAAACTCCTTATTATGCTAAACTGGATCCTCATAGATATTTAACCAGAATGCATTAATTTCCTATTTTTGGTGGTATCCTGGCTATTGCTGTTTTCTTTCCCAACTCCCTTTAAACTTTCTTTGGGACATCCCTAAACTGTTTGTTTTGTATGCTTTTGTTTGTATTTCTCAGTGTATTTCCTAAGTTTTTCAGCATGTGCAGAGTTTTGGAATTTATTGTTAGAAGTAGTATAACTCAAATTCTGATTGTTTTGATGCTGTATTTTTAACTCTTTCACTTTTCTTGTAATTTTTAGCTTGATTTCCTTTTCTGTATTCATCAAATAATGATACTTCTTAACTATTTCACAAATGCTGCTAGTTAGCACTTCCATGGTGGTAATCCATTTGTCCCTTCATTTTACTTTACTAATTTACACTTTCTTGGTCATATCTTGTCTATTATTAGTTTCATTGCACAAACATGTATTCTGTTAATTTCTGTTATATAATGTGTATCTCTCTTTATAACTCCAATTACTTTATTAATTTGACTTCTTAAGTTTTTAACAATTCATGTCTTATTCACTTTGGTAGCATCTGCCTCTCATACATATTAATATATTTGTCCATGTCTACCAAATCCAGCAGGTCTTCTTTTAAATTGTTTTCTTCCTGATTGAGAGTTTCTTCTATGGTTTGAGTGTCCTGCTCTTTCTGCCTCTGTGTGGAAATATCATGGCTTCAGAATGACTGTGACATTTAATTTCGTGAAACATTTTTACTGCTTTTAACATTTAATTGAATAGTGATGTTCTCTACTACTACACTGTTCTACTTCCTCTGTCACATCTGCAAGCTGCATTTGTTTTAATAAACCCCCATTCTAAAGTGATATTTGTGTCTGGGATTCACATTGAAATCCTTCACTTCTAACTGATCTATCACTTAATTTTTTGTTTCATTTCTTTATCAACCTGCTTACTTGTCACTACATTAGACTTCTGTGCCACTATTCTATTTTTGTAACATCTACCATGTCTGACTGCCTTTGCCTATATGTATTTTCAGATATTTTTAGCTTTGCCTTATGATCATTAGTTAACATTGATTTATTTTCAGTATATAAACTACACCGCATTGCTTCTTCTCTCAGGTCCATTCCTCTTTTTATTGTTGCAAATACCTGTGTATTTTTTTTTCTCTCTCTCTTAATACTTCATCTTTTTGTTTCCTTTCCCAACTCGTTCAATGTCTCTTCTATTCCTAGAAAACTTTGCACCAATCACTATACTAGTCCTGGCCCTAGTGCCTTTGTCAGTGCTGTGCGTTTTTTATCCTGGGATAAGTGCACTAGCTTTTTCTTTTCTTTTTTTTCATGATATATGAAAGTCTATAGTTTCCTCTTGTTGGGTTTTCCTTTTTTTTCATGATATATGAAAGTCTATAGTTTCCTCTTGTTGGGTTTTCCTTTTTTTTCATGATATATGAAAGTCTATATTTTCCTCTTGTTGGGTTTTAGTTAAGAACTGGCCCACCATGTGAAGGTACCCATCAAAGCTTGAGGATGACTTCAGTGCAAACACAAATCTCTGTTTTTCTTTTGCACTGTTTCATTTGTCCATCCAGGCCCTGCTATATTTTTATTGCCTTGGTTTAATTTCTCCAAACGCAGTAGGTTTTTACATACCTTTATGGGAATGGACTCCATTCCTAAATGAGGGCATAATTAAAATTTTAGTTTTAGTTTTGTTTTAGTTTTAAAGTACCTTAAGTATATTGTGTCTAGTGTTCAACAGTCCCATGCCATTCATACTGCAAAACTTCGTTCTATAATTTTACATGCTTAATTGCTTTGTGTCTAGTGTTCCTCATCCCACATCTTTCATACTGCAAAATTTTGTTTTATAATTTTAAGTGCCTTTTAAAGCACAATATAAAGAGAACTCACTGGTTTCTAGTGTTGCCCCCTCATATTGCAGCATTTACTCATTAGTCTCAGGAGGTGGGGAGGAATGACATCCTCACCACACACACATGCACATGTGCAGCTCCCCCCTCACCGGATTGCAGTCACGGATGCACTCACCCACACACACATGCATATACGCAGCTCCCCACACCTGATCGCAGTCATGGATGCACTCACCCATACACACATGCACACATGCAGCTCCCCCTCACCTGATCACATTCATAATCCGTTAATCCACGCACACACACACACACACACACACACACACACACACACACACACACACACACACACACACACACACACACACACACACACTCACCTACTCTATCTATCCCATAAATAATCCTCTGCTTTGACCTCCCATGCATACATAACCATAGAGGTGTACCTCTTTTGGTGCATCACTGTGGTAGGCTGTCTCTGAATCAGAAATGGTTACCATGAGGTGTACATAATGCTTACACCTTGCAGTAAACTTTTGAAATTGGCTCTACGATCCTTAGCAGAAAGAAATTAAATCATTCAATTATTTATTTCCACGCTCTATTGGTCCTACAAATTTTCTATTAGAAAGTGACGTTGTTTCCTTAAAACAAACACTGTTTTGTTTTTTTTTTTTGTTTCCAGTAGTCTGTTATCCTCATGTGTATGGAGATTCTGTATACACAATGTGGAAAAAAGTCTCTTGATGCTCTTCTGCAGTATTTTTTTAAATAATAATGTGTGACTTAAGCAGTTTAAAGTCTATGCATTTTTTTTTCAAAACGCAATTTTATTGATTTTACAGATACAAAGGAAGAGAAAAAAAAATCATTACAATAATAGATGGATTAATCCTGCACAGGTAAATATAAGTAAACCAAAATATAACCTATATACATATGTGCCAGTAAGAACAAGAAGACTCCAGATACATAGCAGATAAGGTAGTGTTGGATAAACACATATCATAGTACAATTCACCTCAATCCACCAACATAATCCTGGAGAAATGGGGGAAATTAAATATCAAACAACTCCAAGTCCAAAACCAAAATGGGAGATGTGTAATAAGGAAGAAATGAACAGGTTAAGAGATTTAGTGTAGGAGAGGTGAGTTGAAATGTCTAATAGAGGGTAACTGTTAGTCAACAGTTAGGAGTAGAAAGATAAAATCCCATAATCTCTGGTAAGTAGCCCGCTTGCAGGGATTAATTATTAGCAATTTTTGAGAAGTGATGTATTTGGTAGCAGTTAATATTGTAAGATTTTGGGGGACTTTTCAAAGGAAATTGGCATTTGATTACCCAAGACAAATGGGTATTGGACATAATAAATCGAGGCTACCGATTTTATTTTCACACATTCCCTCCTTTCAAAGGTATGCCGGATGTGCCTCATCAGCAAAGACTGGAAGCACAGGCACAAATTTCTTCTCTGCTTCAGTTGGGAGCAATACAGGAAGTACCTTCTGCAGAAAGAGGCACAGGGTTTTATTCACGTCTTTTCTTAGTGCCAAAGAAAGGAAATACTTGGAGACCTATTCTGGATTTGTCCATTCTAAACACCTTTCTGGAAATTCCAAAATTCAAGATGTTAACACTGCAGCAGCTGTTACCTATGCTGGGCAAAGATCACTGGATGGTGACTCTGGATCTCAAAGAGGCCTATCTTCACATTCCTATCAGGCCCAGTTGCAGGAAATTCCTGAGATTTCGGAATGGGAATTTGCATTATCAGTTCTCTGCATTGCCCTTTGGCTTGTCTACTGCTTCAGGGTATTCACAAAAGTCCTGGCTCCAGTAATAGCTTTTCTCAGATTAAAAGGAATTCAAATTTATCCTTATCTGGACGACTGTTTGATTCTGGCTCAAGGCAAGCACGAACTTCTTCGACATCTGCAGTTTGTAATGACAGTTTTCAGATGCCTAGGGTATTCTGTGAACGAAATAAAGTCCAGTCTAGTACCCTCACAAGAGATGTGTTTTCTGGGTGTGAGACTGAATACAGCTGCTCAGATGGCATTTCTTACCCCGGACAAACAAAGAAATCTTCACCTATACTTCCAACAGCTCTCAGTAATGTCCAGGCTGACTGCAAGGACAGTCCTGCAAGCCTTGGGGTTCATGGCATCTTGCATTCTAGTACTTCCCAATGCCAAACTGCATATGAGGAAGTTACAATGGTATCTCAAAAGCGTTTGGACTCAACACAGCCATGATTTGGACACTGTCATTCGGATTCTACCTTGCATTCAGAAAGAATTTCTGTGGTGGGCTCAGGAATGTCACCTAAACAAGGGCTCTCTGTGACCCAACCAGAGGCAAGTCAGATATTAACGACAGACGCCTCGAGTCAGCCTGGGAGCTCATTTCAGAGGAAAATGGATTCAAGACCTTTGGCCCCAGAGCTACTTCACTTGCATATCAACATGAAAGAGATGCTGGCAGTTCAATTTGCTTTGGAAGGATTCAAGAGCCTACTTCAACCAGGACTGGTGTTGATTCGAACAGACAACACAACTGTCATGTGGTACATCAACAAGCAGGGGGGAACTCATTCTTACCCTCTTTGCAGACAAGCAATGCTGTTATGGGAAACTGCTTTGAATCTGCACATCACTCTTCGAGCACAGATTCTGCCAGGAGCACAAAATTCTTTAGCGGATGTTCTGAGCAGACAGATTGTGGATCCTCACGAGTGGAAATTGGACCCTCAGGTATTTCTTCAGTTGACCAGGGCTTGAGGAACTCCAGACATAGATCTGTTTGTTTCTCCTCTGAATTTCCAACTGCCACTGTTTTGCACAAGGCTGTTTCATCCAAAAGCCTGGAAAATAGATGCACTATCCTTCAGTTGGAGCAACCTTCACGTGTATGCTTTTCCTGCTTTGCCTCTTCTTCCAAGGGTGCTGTTGAAAGTCAAGAGGGACAAACCTTGCATGATCCTTATAGCACCGGATTGGCCTCGTCAGCATTGGTACCCTCTGTTGAGGAGCCTAATTCAGGGAACACCTTGGCCGTTGCCACGGATTCCTCACTTATTGTCTCAGGAAAACAATCATCTTCTCAATGTCAGGGTGCAATCCCTACACCTGACAGCCTGGCGCATTCTGTTTTAGAGAAGGAGGGCCTTCAGCTCCCTCAACAAGTTTTGGATGTTATTTTGGAAGCCAGGCGTCCTAGTACTCGAAAAGTTTATGCTGATAAATGGAAGAGATTTTTTCTTTGGAGTTCAGCTAAAGGCTTTGATGTCACATTGCCTAATTTGAGTTGTACATTGCAATATTTGACTATTTTATTGGACAAGGGTTTGTCCTTCTCTTCTGTAAAAGTGCATGCTGCTGCTATTTCTGCTCACTATGATTGTGACCCTCCTTTATTTTCACATCCATTGCTTAAACAATTTCTTAGAGGGGCAAAGAATATAAGACCCCCACGGAGGGCTCCTACTCCTACCTGGGATCTTAATTTTGTTTTGGAAAAACTGACTCTGCCTCCTTTTGAACCGGCAGCTACGGCTGAATTGAAGTTGTTGTCTTGGAAGACTGCTTTTTTATTGGCTGTTACTTCTGCTAGAAGGGTATCTGAATTACAGGCCCTCATGGCAGTGGAACCTTTTCTGATTTTTCACCAGGACAGAGTTTCCTTACGTACTAATCCTACTTTTCTGCCTAAGGTGATTTCTAATGTGACATTGAACCAATCTATACATTTGCCTACTTTTTATGCTAACCCCCAAAATGAAGGGGAAAAAGTTTTGCATTCTTTGGATGTTCATAAGCAGTTAAGGTATTATTTGTTCAGAACCAAAGAGTTCAGAGGATCTCAACAATTATTTGTTTCCTTTGCTGTGACTTCAAGAGGGAAAGCTGTCTCGAAACAAACTATTTCCAAGTGGATTGGCCATTGTATTGCTTTTTGTTACTCTCATCATGGAAAGGAGGTTCCAGTTGGGATCAGGCCTCATTCTACTAGGGCTATGGCCACATCTACTGCTTTTTTGAGAGGGGTAGCTACTAAAGACATTCTGGAAGCAGCTACTTGGAGTTCTGTACATAACTTTACAAAGCATCATCATTTACCTCTTTATTCTAGGTCTAGGGCTGCGTTTGCCACTGCAGTCTTACAGGGCATGTCTGCAGCTCCTAATGCTATTTAGTTGACCAGCCTCCCTTTTTTCCGTTGCTCTGGGATTCTACCCATATGTCAGGACTGCAGCAATGGGAGACGAAGAACATAGTACAGTTTTGTACCTACCATAAATGTAGATGTTCGAGGATCTTCATTGCTGCAGTCCAATTTTCCCTCCCTCCTTCCCCCTTTTTCTTTTTAGAGTGGGGTTTTGGGTGGTGTTTTTTGCATTCTGACGTCTGAGGCAAGAAAGACTGAGGTTATGGCGTCGGTCATGCGCATTTGTACTGACATGTACTTACGTCAGTCTCGAGCGCCGATGACCGACGCCGGTTCTAGCCCTTTGGTATTCGGGCCGATGGTGGACAGCGGAGTACCCATATGTCAGGACTGCAGCAATGGAGATCCTCGAACATCTACATTTATGGTAGGTACAAAACTGTACTTTTTTTACTTCTGTTAGCCACTCAAACTCCTTATTATGCTAAACTGGATCCTCATAGATATTTAACCAGAATGCATTAATTTCCTATTTTTGGTGGTATCCTGGCTATTGCTGTTTTCTTTCCCAACTCCCTTTAAACTTTCTTTGGGACATCCCTAAACTGTTTGTTTTGCATGCTTTTGTTTGTATTTCTCAGTGTATCTCCTAAGTTTTTCAGCATGTGCAGAGTTTTGGAATTTATTGTTAGAAGTAGTATAACTCAAATTCTGATTGTTTTGATGCTGTATTTTTGTTTTAACTCTTTCACTTTTCTTGTAATTTTTAGCTTGATTTCCTTTTCTGTATTCATCAAATAATGATACTTCTTAACTATTTCACAAATGCTGCTAGTTAGCACTTCCATGGTGGTAATCCATTTGTCCCTTCATTTTACTTTACTAATTTACACTTTCTTGGTCATATCTTGTCTATTATTAGTTTCATTGCACAAACATGTATTCTGTTAATTTCTGTTATATAATGTGTATCTCTCTTTATAGCTCCAATTACTTTATTAATTTGACTTCTTAAGTTTTTAACAATTCATGTCTTATTCACTTTGGTAGCATCTGCCTCTCATACATATTAATATATTTGTCCATGTCTATCAAATCCAGCAGGTCTTCTTTTAAATTGTTTTCTTCCTGATTGAGAGTTTCTTCTATGGTTTGAGTGTCCTGCTCTTTCTGCCTCTGTGTGGAAATATCATGGCTTCAGAATGACTGTGACATTTAATTTCGTGAAACATCTTTACTGCTTTTAACATTTAATTGAATAGTGATGTTCTCTACTACTACACTGTTCTACTTCCTCTGTCACATCTGCAAGCTGCATTTGTTTTAATAAACCCCCATTCTAAAGTGATATTTGTGTCTGGGATTCACATTGAAATCCTTCACTTCTAACTGATCTATCACTTAATTTTTTGTTTCATTTCTTTATCAACCTGCTTACTTGTCACTACATTAGACTTCTGTGCCACTATTCTATTTTTGTAACATCTACCATGTCTGACTGCCTTTGCCTATATGTATTTTCAGATATTTTTAGCTTTGCCTTATGATCATTAGTTAACACTGATTTATTTTCAGTATATAAACTACACCGCATTGCTTCTTCTCTCAGGTCCATTCCTCTTTTTATTGTTGCAAATACCTGTGTATTTTTTTTCTCTCTCTCTTAATACTTCATCTTTTTGTTTCCTTTCCCAACTCGTTCAATGTCTCTTCTATTCCTAGAAAACTTTGCACCAATCACTGTACTAGTCCTGGCACTAGTGCCTTTGTCAGTGCTGTGCGTTTCTTATCCTGGGATAAGTGCACTAGCTTTTTCTTTTCTTTTTTTTTCATGATATATGAAAGTCTATAGTTTCCTCTTGTTGGGTTTTCCTTTTTTTCATGATATATGAAAGTCTATAGTTTCCTCTTGTTGGGTTTTCCTTTTTTTTCATGATATATGAAAGTCTATATTTTCCTCTTGTTGGGTTTTAGTTAAGAACTGGCCCACCATGTGAAGGTACCCATCAAAGCTTGAGGATGACTTCAGTGCAAACACAAATCTCTGTTTTTCTTTTGCACTGTTTCATTTGTCCATCCAGGCCCTGCTATATTTTTTTATTGCCTTGGTTTAATTTCTCCAAACGTGTAGGTTTTTACATACCTTTATGGGAATGGACTCCATTCCTAAATGAGGGCATAATTAAAATTTTAGTTTTAGTTTTGTTTTAGTTTTAAAGTACCTTAAGTATATTGTGTCTAGTGTTCAACAGTCCCATGCCATTCATACTGCAAAACTTCGTTCTATAATTTTACGTGCTTTAATTGCTTTGTGTCTAGTGTTCCCTCATCCCACATCTTTCATACTGCAAAATTTTGTTTTATAATTTTTAAGTGCCTTTAAAGCACAATATAAAGAGAACTCACTGGTTTCTAGTGTTGCCCCCTCATATTGCAGCATTTACTCATTAGTCTCAGGAGGTGGGGAGGAATGACATCCTCACCACACACACATGCACATGTGCAGCTCCCCCCTCACCGGATTGCAGTCACGGATGCACTCACCCACACACACATGCATATACGCAGCTCCCCCCACACCTGATCGCAGTCATGGATGCACTCACCCATACACACATGCACACATGCAGCTCCCCCTCACCTGATCACATTCATAATCCGTTAATCCACACACACACACACACACACACACACACACACACACACACACACACACACACACACACACACACACACACACACACACACACACACACACACACACACACACACTCACCTACTCTATCTATCCCATAAATAATCCCTCTGCTTTGACCTCCCATGCATACATAACCATAGAGGTGTACCTCTTTTGGTGCATCACTGTGGTAGGCTGTCTCTGAACCAGAAATGGTTACCATGAGGTGTACATAATGCTTACACCTTGCAGTAAACTTTTGAAATTGGCTCTACGATCCTTAGCAGAAAGAAATTAAATCATTCAATTATTTATTTCCACGTTCTATTGGTCCTACAAATTTTCTATTAGAAAGTGACGTTGCTTCCTTAAAAACAAACACTGTTTTGTTTTTTTTTTTGTTTCCAGTAGTCTGTTATCCTCATGTGTATGGAGATTCTGTATACACAATGTGGAAAAAAGTCTCTTGATGCTCTTCTGCAGTATTTTTTAAATAATAATGTGTGACTTAAGCAGTTTAAAGTCTATGCATTTTTTTTTCAAAACGCAATTTTATTGATTTTACAGATACAAAGGAAGAGAAAAAAAAAATATTACAATAATAGATGGATTAATCCTGCACAGGTAAATATAAGTAAACCAAAATATAACCTATATACATATGTGCCAGTAAGAACAAGAGGACTCCAGATACATAGCAGATACGGTAGTGTTGGATAAACACATATCATAGTACAATTCACCTCAATCCACCAACATAATCCTGGAGAAATGGGGGAAATTAAATATCAAACAACTCCAAGTCCAAAACCAAAATGGGAGATGTGTAATAAGGAAGAAATGAACAGGTTAAGAGATTTAGTGTAGGAGAGGTGAGTTGAAATGTCTAATAGAGGGTAACTGTTAGTCAACAGTTAGGAGTAGAAAGATAAAATCCCATAATCTCTGGTAAGTAGCCCGCTTGCAGGGATTAATTATTAGCAATTTTTGAGAAGTGATGTATTTGGTAGCCAGATTCTTAAAATCCCTCCAGGATAATTTGGAGTGATCAAACCAGTGTTTGGTAATATAAAATTTGATTAGGAGGCAGAGAGTGATTAGGGCACAAAGCTTAAATGTAGGTATATAAAGACTCGTAACATGTAATAATGCCATTTCCCAGGATAGTGTAGATTTGTGGTAACCCATTTTGTCTAATCTAACCTTGAGTGAGCACCAGATACCGTGGGAATATCTACAAAACCACAGAATATGAATGATGTCTGCATGCGGGTACGAGCAGCAGGAGCATGCAGTGGAAACATTCGGCTCAAATTTGTTCAAATGGACTGGTGTTAAGTATAGATTGTTTGTAACCATAAATTGTGTATAAAAATGTTTTTTATAGGGTGAGTACATAAGGGTATATTTTATAGCCTGAAGTTTCTGCTCTATCAAAAGGCTTGAACCCTGCCAATCCCAGTCATCTGCGAAAATGATTTTTCCTTGGTTTAGAAATGTGGAAAAGGTCCTGTAAGCAATAGATAACATGTTTTTCCTGTTAAGTTTTGAAGTAGGGTGGCCACCTGGTTATGCTCCAGATCAGTACTGGGAAAGCTGTGGAGTACTGATACGGTAAGCTCTCTTAATTGCCTCAGGGTAATGGTATATTTTTAGGTAGGTCTAACGCCATACGGAAATCTGTTAAGGATAAGTGACTGTGTTTATGTATATCCCATAAGGTAAAGTCTTTAATTAATGGGTAGTTGCTCAGATTAATCATTTTACTGTTCAGGTTTATATTTGGGTTGAGATGAAATGTTTGAAAAAGGAGGAGAGCATTTCCTAGCTTAATGGACTGGAATAACTCCTGAAAGGTTTTAATTAACCCCTTCAAGGAAAAGTGTGGTTTAGTTTCTTAAGGTTTAATTTACTTAAAAAAGGTAAAGCTTTTGAGTTAAATTCATTTATTAGGGTATGGTTGTGCCACAATTTGACCCATAACGGAGTCCAAGTATGGGGGTTTGATTGGTAATTAGCAATTGTGGATATCCTGTTTGCTTGAATGATTCTGTAGTATAGAAGTAGATTGGGCATCGCCAGACCACCCATAGTTTTCGGCAGGATAAGTCTTTGATATGAAATTCTAATCGATTTAGGGTGCCATATAAATTTTGCAAATGCCTTGTGTATTCTGTTAAAGAAGGAATTCGAAGTAGAGGAAAGAGATGCATTGAGCTGATAAAGGAGCTTTGGAAGAATATTCATTTTAATGATAGAGGTTTTAGTAAGTAAAGGGAGTTTTAGCTGTTGCCATCTCGAAATGTCCTGGGAGATATAAAGCCAAGTTTTTGATATATTAGACTGTAGAATAGAAGAGGAGGCATGGTCATAAAAAACTCCTAGGTATTTAAGAGAGTAGTCTAAGTGAAAGGAAACATCTGGGAAGAGATAATGTTTATGTGATATGGGGTTGATCGGGAAAATAAAGGATTTATTTTGGTTGACTTGATAGTCAGAGATAGAGGCAAAGGTATTCAAGGACTCAACTATCTTTTTAGTGTTAGCTAGAGGATGTTCAAAGTAGATATTCAGATCATCAGCAAAGGCGGTTAAGCTAATGTTAATATTGAGAATTTTAGGAATTGAGTGATAAGTTTTCTGTGAGATATACAGGAAAAGGATTCTAAATATAGGTTAAATAGCAATGGTGAGAGAGGACACCCCTGTCTGGTACCGTTTGCAATCTTTATCGGATGAGAGTATTGCCTGTTTATGTATAAATGTGTATAAGAACTATTGTATAGTGTTTTGATAGTATTAATAAAGTCAGGGGGGATGTCGAAGAAAGACAGTACCAAGAACAAAAAAATTCCAATTTACCCTATCAAAGGCCTTACAGGCATCTAAAACCAAAGCATATCTAGGGTTTCTTTCTTTTTTGGTAAGATTTATCATAGTTTCTAGTGTTAAGGTATTACCCCAGGTATGTCTGTTGGGTATAAAACCTGCTTGTTCTGGAAAAATTAAGGTATGTATAGTTTTTTTAAGTCTGTTTGCTAGAATGGCCGAAATAATTTTTATGTCCACATTCATAAGAGACATTGGTCTATAATTATTTATGTTGGAACCATCTAGAGTATTTTTAGGAATTAGTATAATTTTAGAGTGGTTAATATAGTGGTCAGTAATTCCGTTAGATGAGAAGTGATCATAAAGTTGAAGCAGGATGGGAGCCAGGGTAGTCTTAAATGATTTGTAGAAATCGGGAGAGTAGCCATCTGGGCCTGGTGCTTTCCCTAATTTAAGATTATCAATGGCCTTGTGAATCTCTAAGATTGTTAGCAGGGCTGAGAGGGCATTTTTCTGGGACTTGGTTAGTTTTGGGAAAGTAAGATTAGTCAAAAAATTTTCCATCTCAACATAAGAAGGAAGCATGTTGTTGCTAGTATAAATATCTGTATATATTTGGTGGAATAGTTGAATAATTTGTGCATCTGATTTGTAGAGTGTGTTATGATATTGAATGAATGTGATTCTAGGGGAGTTGGGTACTCTATCAGTCTGGCAAGGGCTTTGGAAGGGGTTTGTATGGATTCAGAGTATCTAGCAATATATCTCAGTTCTTGGAGGGAAAAGTTGGATTGCTGGCGATCAAATAGTTCTTTTTGTTTAATATGTAATTCTTTTTCGATGTCTAAAGAGTAGTTATCTAGAAGCTTGTCATCCAAAATCTTAATCTCTGATATTAATCTATGTTCCTGTTCTTTATTCAGTTTTTTAAGAAAGCTAGCTTTCCTGATAAAAATTCCCCTCATCACAGCTTTACATGCCGCCCATCTAATATCAAAAGGGATATCACTGTCACGGGAGGGGGAGAAGAGTTCTTTTAGAGTAAAGTTGATTTCTTCACTTAGCAACTGATCTTTTAGTAAATTGCTGTTAAGTGACCAGTTATAGTTCTTGTATGATGGGGGTGAATTAATTGTAAAGCCTATCTCTAAGACTATTCTTGAATGATCTGAAAGGAATCTAGGTTCAGTTAAATTTTTAACTTGCCTATTAGTTAGGGTGTTAGATATTAGAAAAAAGTCTATATGTGACCAGGAGTGGTGGCATTTTGAAAAATAAGTAAAAAAGTTATTATTCCCAGAGTCACAGTCAAACGAAATAGGGTCCATCAAGTCAAAGTCAAGTATTATACCATGACCACCCCAAAACGTGCATGCTGATTGGCCAGCGTGCACATTGTAAATCGAGTTATACTAATGGAAAAAGGTCCGGTCGCCTGGACTTTTTTCCATTAGTATAACTCTACTACAAACACTGTCTCGCTATGTTAAATGGGTTTAACATAGCGACAGCTTTAAAATAAGCAACGGAGATCTCCGTTGCTTATTTTAAACTGTCTCGCCATGCTAAACCCATTTAACATAGCGAGACAGGTTTAAAAACAACGGAGAAAGCAAGATCTCCATTGCTTTTTACTGTTCGCTATGTTAAATGGGTTTAACATAGCGAGACAGTTTTAAAATAAGCAACGGACATCTCCGTTGCTTATTTTAAAACTGTCTCGCCATGTTAAACCCATTTAACATAGTGAAAACAGTAAAAAGCAACGGAGATCTTGCTTTCTCAGTTGCTTT
>NC_056735.1:1280547977-1280677977 GCF_019279795.1 Protopterus annectens
TTTATGGCTAATCTTAATTATAATAATCTGTTTTTAGCTGACCACAAAAGGGCAGAATACTTACTGAAGGTCTAACCATACAAGTAAACAGTGAAATCATGAAAGCTGAAGTTGAAACTCTCATGCCACTGAAGAGTGCATCCATATATGTGTTTATGCATATCTGCTGAATGTGGATGCAAACCTTTAACTCATTATTGACTTGGACACCTCAATCAGAATATGAATTGACAAAATGTAGATCATCTCCCTCTGAAGAATAAGAGGCACGTATGTTTTTATTTCTAGAGGCATATAAGACTTATTGGGTGGAGTTGAAGAAGAAGAAGAATGGCAGCACCTCAAAGCAGCATGTGTGAAGACTACAGAGCAGGTATGTGAGTGAGGCAGGTGTGCAAGTAAGGTACATAACAAAAGCTGGTGGTGTGATGCAGACGTTCAGGAAGTCATCGAAAGAAAGAGTGCTGGAAATGTGGGAGAAAGAAAAGACAGATCAGGCTAAGAAGGATTACTGATTGGTGAAAAAAGAGGCTAAAAGAGGAATTGCAATAGCAAAGAACAAGGCATCAAAGGCACTCTATCAGTTTCTGGAAAGTGGCTCACTAGATGGCTTAAAGAAGCTCTATGAAGTTGTCAGGCAAAGACAGAAAAATAAAGACTATAGTCAGAAACCCTTCATAAGGGATGTCAGCAACAACCTGCTCACCAGTCCATGAGACATCCAAGGCAGATGGAAGGAGTATTTCTGGCAGCTTATGTTGAAGAAAAGCCCACAGAAGCTGCACTGCCCCAGACACAGTCTACAATCTGAGAAGAGGAGGAGCCCACCACAGAAGGATAAGAGCAGCACTAAGGAAAATAAAGTCAGGAAAAAGCAGCAGGCTCAGATGAGGTCTCTGCAGATATGATCAAGATTTTGGGTGAGACAGGAAATAAATGGCTTCTGAGGTACTCATAGTAGTATGGAGAGAATGGCATATCCCAGATGACTGGAAACCAGACATACTAGTGCCAGTGTACAAGAACAAAGAAAACTTCCACAACTGTGGTCAGTACAGAGGTGTTAAACTCCTGTTATACTGCATGAAAGTTCTGGAGATGGTGACTGATAAATGAATACACAGAGCAGTAGAAAGTAAGATGAGAGATGAGCAGTTCAGTTTCAGATCAGGACACAGCATGGCTAACCCAATGTTTACAGTAAGACAGGTAGATGAGAAGAAGTTAGAGATGAGGAAAGAGTCCAACTGGGTATTCCTAGACTTGGAGAAAGCATATGACAAGGTCCCAAGGAAGCTGATTTGGGCAATCCTGTGGTGGTTCACAGTCACAGAGACATTCGTATAATTAGTGCAAGCTGTGTGCTAGGACATAATGACTCAAGTACAAACAGTGTTCAGTCTCAAAGAGAGTTCCTATTGGGAGTAGGTGTGCACCAGGGTTCAGCTCTGAGCCCACTGCTGTTCATACTTGTGGTGGACTACATTATCAACAGGTTGAAGAGGACAGGTTAACAAAGTTACTGTATGCAGACAGTATAGGTTTACAGGCAGAATCTGAGCAAGAACCTCAGCAAAGGATAGGGGAATGGAATAAAAAACTAAAGGCATACGGGATGAAACTGAGTACAGATAAGATAGTTGTCATGCTAGCAAACAAGGTTATCAGATGCAGCTGAGAACTGAGATAGAAGGAAAACTAGTTGAAGAGGTTAACAGCTTCAGGTATCTCTGAAGGGTGGTTGAGGTGAAGGCAAGTCTGAATGAGAAGGCCGAACCTATAATCAGAGTGGCTGCAGCCTGCTGGCACAGAGTGTCAGGGGTAGTGTATGACAGAAGATTGTCAAAGAAGCTGAAACCTAAGGTGTACAAAAGAGTGGTGTGACCAGTACTACTGTATGGTACAGAAACCTTGACAGTAAAGGCAGAGCAGTTGGGGAAGTTAGAGGTGATAGAGATGAAGTGCTTGAGACAAGTGGTAGGATGCACACTGTGGGACAGACAAAGAAATGAGGAAATCAGATCAGAAGCCCAAGTAGCTCTATTTGCAGGGAAGGTCAAAGAGAACAGATTAAATGGTTCAGGCACATGTACAGAAAAGAACAAGGCAATCTGGTGCAAAAGATTTGAGAGAGACGGGAAGAAGGCAAGAGGAAACAAGGGCTTCCCTCAAAGAGATGGATGGATTATGTGAGAGAAGACCTCCTACAATTAAGCATGACTGTTGAAGAAGGTAGGAGAGTGGCATTGAAAGGTAAGAGAATGGTACTGAACTGAGAATGACAGGGTGACAGTTGACCCAATGCCCTGACCTCATGTAGAAAATGGGAAAAAGGGGGGTTGATGATGCTGACTGGACTCCATACACTTACCTCCTAGGAACTGCTCTATGCCAGCCTTGCTGCTCTACAACAACACTTGTTCTTTTTCATTGGTTATAGTTTCTGTTAATTTCAGATTTTCTGCACATTTACCTACAACTTCAGATGGCAATGTTATCTCACACATGTTGGTTAAGCAACAATGGGGCTGTGGTAAACTCTAGGCTTCCCCTATCTTCAGTATTAGTCTTTAGACACATTCCTTTCTTATCCATCAGGAAGTCTTGAATCTGGACAATAAATGTTTTTCAAGCCAATATTATTCAATGTTTATATATAATATATGATAATCAAGGGATGTGATGGAAACATTTTTCATGAAGAGAATGAAGATATTCTTATTTATCACCATTGAATGTCCAACATTAAGTACTCATCACCATTCTAGACACTTCTTAATCATTCCTCAAAACTGTAACATAGTCAACAATCACTACAGTTCAGCCCCAGTCACACCAACACAGAAAGTTAAAGAAACTGCATACTCCACATATACCAAAAACATGCACACAAACATAATACAAACCAAATGTACATGCAGAGCTGTAACAATGGCAAGGTATAGGTGGCTGACCTGGGGGAAAGCTATCATGGGAGATGACTGGCAGCTGCTGATTCTGCAAGAGTGTAACACCAACAATTCTTTATGAAGCCATGAGGATACTGTGCATCTTAATAAGAATGTGGATACTGCATTGGACTGAATGGGCTTTAGCAAACTGCCTGTTACATATGCAGCAAGCAGCTTGTTTCAGAGCAGGAGAGCATTAGAACTTTTTTTAACTATGAACTTTGACAGATGGAAGTTTTTTTTTTTCCTCACCTTTGAATTGTTGGGTGTACCAATCTGGGGAACTGCACAGAGCATCAGAGTAACCAATCAGCTGTAGTGTGGAGTTCATGCAAGCAAACTTATTGAGTTCCCTAATTCCACATCAAAATGTATGTCATATATTGCACCAGCTAGACACCAATCCATTTATCCGTTAATTTCCATACTCTCATTCTATAATAGTGTTTCTCACCGACTTCATTACTTTTTTATTAGCCTTTGAGAAACCAACTAAAAGACTGCTTATAATGGGATATAACCATTAAATACAAAATGAAACAGAAAAAGAAGAAAAGAAGAGAACAGGATTAACAAAATGCTGCAAACCTCCACAAAGCAAGAAGGAAGCAAAAAGTCATTAGAATAGAAGTATATATAAACTGAATCTCTTTCAGCATGTTAATGTTAATTTCACAGAGCAGACAATAATTAAAATAATAATTTTACCATTTCTTCATCAGAAGTAAGGTATGGTAGTATATCAATCCATGCAGTTTCCATAGTAGGAAGGGCTATTATTTTTAATACCAAAATGCTGTCATCCATTAATAAATAAAAAAGAAGGCATCTAAAACTGCAATATATATATATATATATATATATATATATATATATATATATATATATATATATATATATATCAAATATTAAGACGTTGCTTTTCACAAAAGTACAACCTGATTACACCCTACCAACAATGATAAAGGTCTAATTGCATGCAGTGACAACATCAACAATTCTCAGAGCCGAGCCAGAATTATCCTTTAGATATATTATCACATGAAAATGTTGAATGTCGTGTATAATTTTCATTTGAATTATGATGGTATTTGCTTGTAAGTCTGCAGACTATATATCAATTATAATATCTGATGCCTTATCTCATTTTCTTTTCCCTGTCTGCCTCTTTTCTCATGTGTCCTAACCCTAACTATAACCCCAGTCCTACACATTACATTATATTACATTACTAAAAACTCTTTCTGTAATAGTACCACTACATGAGATACTCAGGCAAGCACTCCATATATACCATCACAAGCGAAAACCTAAAATAATCACCCTACCTAGCCCTTACTCTAACCATAACCTACAGACAATTATACACACAAGCCAATTCAAATACCATAATTTTCTGTACATCCAAAAGTTTCACCATTATGAAAGCCACCCATGTTAATACCAAGCATAGCACCAAAGGAATATTCAATTCTCCTGCATTCAAAATCTCCTGCAATTGAATAAAAACAGCCTGCCAATAAAATGTACATTTGACAGAGTATATTCCACACACACACACACACACACACACACACACACACACACACACACACACACACACACACACACACACATATATCTATATGTGTATACATATATATATATATATATATATATATACATATATATATGTATATATATATATATATATATATATATATATATATATATATATATATATATGTATATATATATATATATATATATATATATATATATATATATATGAGAGACAGAAAGTGATATGAGGCGCTAAATAAGCCTAATAGTAGTTTAGCTGACAGATGCTTTGTTGACACAATTTAGTTGACAGAACAGCTTTTTAACAGTTGTACTATATTGCTATAATACTGAGGTTGAGGAATATGCTCTTTTTCCAGTACTATGCAATTTTAGAGTTGGAATATTTAAATAGCTGGAGGTCTGGTGGGCTGCAATACAGGGGTTTTACCCAATTTCAAAAAACATTACTATTTCATTGTATGCTTCAAAGTTATGTCAGTGCATGTGCTGTTATTTTTTTTATTATTATCATTTTGGTCAGTGTTAACAACATTGATATTTTTGAGTTTCAAGAGAAGTCAGTACACCTGAATATCCACATCTATCTGTCCACACACACACACACACACACACACACACACACACACACACATGTGTGTGTGTGTTTGTGTGTGTGTGTCTGTGTGTGTATGGATCCCTATCCATTGAACGAGTCTTCAGAAACTCGAACTTCATATGGTCGAGACCATGTGATTGAGTTTTCAGAAACTCAAAGCTTTTGAATGGAGCTCGTGGTACAGTGAGGATCTGGAAATTTATGCTTTTCTGTGCTGTAGTGCAATGTCAGAGTTGGTATACACACACACACACACACACACACACACACACACACACACACACACACACACATATATATATATATATATATATATATATATATATATATATATATATATATATATATATATATAGATATAGGGCAGGATTCACGAAGCCTCCGTGTAAGAGTTATAACTCTTACACGGAGGCTGGTCAGTGATGTCAGCATGCTTTGCATATTCATGAGAGCATGCTGAATCACACCTAAGGCTAACACGGTCCGTGTAAAACAGTAGGGGGCGTGTCCGTAGGCCAAACCCTGTAAGCGGACATGCCCCCAGAAGAGTAAAAGTGCCTAAAGTAAACACCCACGACAGAGTACACGGAAATGTGAATAAACACAACACAACACATGCCCCCACAGACTATGAACAGAAAATATATAAATAAACATGTTATATATTTTTTTAAATTGTAAAAATGTTTAACCGTGAGTGCGCTCGTTTGCGCGGGCATGCCCGTAGCGCAGCTACAGTTAGCAGTCAGTGGGAAAGCATATAAAAACTAAATATGCAAAGTAAGCCAAAAAGCAATAGCGTAGTGGTAGAGATGTTGGCTGAAGAGCAGGCATTCATGGTTCGAGCCCCCACAACACCAATTTTTATTTTTAGCAAAATAAGCACGAAACAAGTCCCTGACAAATATGTACACATAAAACCACATTTTATGTAAAATGTAATGAAATAGCCCATTTATATTGAAGAAATGTGAGGTAACAAAGAATAAAAAATGCCAGATGTGCCCATAGCTGAGCTACAGTTTAACAGGGTGAGTGCATCTGCCCGTACGTGAGCAGTGGTTTAACTGGTGCAAAATGAGTGCCTGTAGCTGAGCAGTGGTTTAACATGCTGAATGTAAGTGCCCCTAGCTGAGCTGAGCGTAATATGTGTACCGATAGCCAAATGAGGCTTAAACCAGCGTACCCCATTTGCGCGGAGCTGCGCACTGTGCAAACAAGCTAACCGACGGGCAATGTTGAGCAAGCCGTATCAAAACTGCCTTTACACAGACACACCCCTCAGCATGTCTAGACAGTCATGAAAAATAAAAAGTAGTGGCCAGGTTTGAATCCAGGATACTATACACCATAGTCAAGGTACCAAACCACTAAGCCATGACAGCAGTACCTATACATGCAATAATAGCTAATATATAGGAATGAATACAAACTGGAGCATGACAATGCAGGTTTACTGAAGTTGATACAGTTCCAAAATGGCCAATCACAGATATGTGTGGGAAAAATGGACTATATAAGCCCCATAGGCGGGAATACACAGCATAAACGATTGTAGAACTGAACTGCAGGAAGAATGACAGGAGTAGGAGAGGGTAGTTGCTTTCGAGCACAGAGGTGGGGTGTTGAGGAGTCCAGGTACATGGTCTGGCTCCTAGTCCACAATCATGAGGCCCAACTCATGCAGGGCCAGGTCCTCTGGGGAGCATACAGAGCTGAGGCGTGGGACCGGTTGACTCGTGATCTCACCAGTGCCACAGGGATTCCAAGGACTGGTGAGCAGGTCCATCACCACCATGCAGACCTGAAGAGATGCAAGCAGGACCAACTGAACCTTTGGATCCAGGAGGCCCGGCAAATGCCCAATGCCCCACTACTGAGTAAGTTACATTTAATTATGTATGCAAGAAATTAAACTAGCTGATATTATGGAGATGTGTATTCCAATATTACTTAATTTATATTACAGCTGCAGGTGTCAGTTCTGCGAACTGCAGAGCCTATGGCGATAGGCTGGTGTGGTTGCGCCACCAGGCAGGTCAGTAATCCACTACCAGTAACTGTAAAGAAATATAAAAGTATTGATAAAACAAACACCAACAGGGTAAGGTACCACCTCAAAAAGTAGAATAGCAAAGTCCAAAAAATAGAGGTAATACTCCAAGACAATCGAAGCCAACCAGGAACTTGATGCAAAAAGTAAAATAAAGTATCCTTTATTGCGATAAAACAGTGAGCGCTTTTGCGTTACCCAGAACGCTTCTTCAGACTTCAATGAAAAACAACAGTAGTAGCTCTGGTTTTATATACAGAGGTAACCAATCATGCACATATTATTCAAAAGATCCAATAAAACTTACAGGAATAATCACATGGATAACATTCATTAGTTAGATCATATATCTCATAACTAGGGAAGTGTACATGGATTCCTTACAAAAACTCAATAAAAACTTTATATGAGTATCAACAATTATATATACTCAACAATATGAGAAATATATATAAAGAATCTTTGATATACATTATCAATCTATACAAACAGTATAATTTCTAAAAATATATGGTTAGAATGTAAAAACATCCATATGAAAAAAGGGGGAAGTGCATGTGTGTGTGTGTATAAAAGGGGGGGGGTGGGAGAAGGAGAGATAAATAATGCTAGCTAAAATATAAAGAGTGGTAATTGTAAATATCCATAAATATCTATAAAACTATCTATAAATGTTAGCGTTTATAAGGTCTATCAACTAAAAAGGGTCTCAATGACAATTTGTCATTGAGGCCATGTCCTTTGTCCACTCTGAGCTTGATGATCCATTTGATCTCTTCTTGCTCTGTTTTATTACTAATATTACCTAATCTCTGTGTTAACTGTTGATGTCCTATGACCATAAAACTAAAAGTATGCGTAGATCCATTGTGCAATACATGTCTCGCCAAAGCATTGGCCTCATTCTCTCTATTTATCGCATAGACGTGTTCTCTTATTCTCTCCCTCAGAGTTCTATTGGTTTTACCAACATAGAAACTCTGGCATTTCTTGCACACCGCTAGATATATAACATTCCTAGATTTACAGTCTGCATAGTCATTAAATTCATATCTGATATTATTGTCAGGGTGTATAAATATATTAGAATTCATGATGAAGTTACATTGATTGCAACTCCTACAAGCATAAGTGCCCTTTCTTTGTGAGTTAATCTTACTACCCCTGTTATTCTCATAACACAAATGACGTTTAAGAGATTTAGTATTCTTGTAACTAATGGCAGGTCTATCACCCACTAATCCCTTGATGTTGTCATCTAAAAGCAAAATGTTCCAGTTCTTGTTTATTATATCCACAACAGAACTGTTAGTATTGGTGTATGGAATCAATAACCTCTTTCTCCTATCTCTAGATCTAGAAATATACTTATGTGTTTTATTGCAATCCTTAATAATAGATGGTACAGTACGCTCATTTCTAGTATGTTGTAAAGGTAGTAAATCCTTGTCCAAAAACGTGTCAGCTGATTTTTGGATGTCACATTAAGGTTAGAAGGAGGCTATTTAACATCTGATATATTTAGGAAACCTTGTAGACGAAATGTTATTTTGCATAGGACCAGTATGCATCCACCACATATTCATAAGAATATAGTGAAGAATCAGCTGACACGTTTTTCACGTATCATTAGTGAGGATGATGCATTATTACAAGCGGTTGACACTATGCATCATGAATTCATAGAAAGAGGATATTTGGACAAGGATTTACTACCTTTACAACATACTAGAAATGAGCGTACTGTACCATCTATTATTAAGGATTGCAATAAAACACATAAGTATATTTCTAGATCTAGAGATAGGAGAAAGAGGTTATTGCTTCCATACACCAATACTAACAGTTCTGTTGTGGATATAATAAACAAGAACTGGAACATTTTGCTTTTAGATGACAACATCAAGGGATTAGTGGGTGATAGACCTGCCATTAGTTACAAGAATACTAAATCTCTTAAACGTCATTTGTGTTATGAGAATAACAGGGGTAGTAAGATTAACTCACAAAGAAAGGGCACTTACGCTTGTAGGAGTTGCAATCAATGTAACTTCATCATGAATTCTAATATATTTATACACCCTGACAATAATATCAGATATGAATTTAATGACTATGCAGACTGTAAATCTAGGAATGTTATATATCTAGCGGTGTGCAAGAAATGCCAGAGTTTCTATGTTGGTAAAACCAATAGAACTCTGAGGGAGAGAATAAGAGAACACGTCTATGCGATAAATAGAGAGAATGAGGCCAATGCTTTGGCGAGACATGTATTGCACAATGGATCTACGCATACTTTTAGTTTTATGGTCATAGGACGTTAACAGTTAACACAGAGATTAGGTAATATTAGTAATAAAACAGAGCAAGAAGAGATCAAATGGATCATCAAGCTCAGAGCGGACAAAGGACATGGCCTCAATGACAAATTGTCATTGAGACCCTTTTTAGCTGATAGACCTTATAAACGCTAACATTTATAGATAGTTTTATAGATATTTATGGATATTTACAATTACCACTCTTTATATTTCAGCTAGCATTATTTATCTCTCCTTCTCCCACCCCCCCCCTTTTATACTCACACACACACATGCACTTCCCCCTTTTTTCATATGGATGTTTTTACATTCTAACCATATATTTTTAGAAATTATACTGTTTGTATAGATTGATAATGTATATCAAAGATTCTTTATATATATTTCTCATATTGTTGAGTATATATAATTGTTGATACTCATATAAAGTTTTTATTGAGTTTTTGTAAGGAATCCATGTACACTTCCCTAGTTATGAGATATATGATCTAACTAATGAATGTTATCCATGTGATTATTCCTGTAAGTTTTATTGGATCTTTTGAATAATATGTGCATGATTGGTTACCTCTGTATATAAACCAGAGCTACTACTGTTGTTTTTCATTGAAGTCTGAAGAAGCGTTCTGGGTAACGCGAAAGCGCTCACTGTTTTATAGCAATAAAGGATACTTTATTTTACTTTTTGCATCAAGTTCCTGGTTGGCTTCGATTGTCTTGGAGTATTACCTCTATTTTTTGGACTTAAATATAAAAGTATGACAGTCAGCCAAAGAGTGCAGTGTAGTCACTAAGGAATAAAATGTGCAAGTAACAGTGTGAAAGTGTCTGCAAGTATTGCTTGATTACAAAAGTGTGATTCAGCCTGTAAGCCCAACAGAAAAATGAAAATATCTGACATAAATTCTGAAATAAAAATGCCCCACCTGTAAGAAAATAGTACACAACCTGCAGCAGGCTGAAAAGTATAGCTTTAGAAGATGATTAAATCACATGTGTGAAACATATCCCTGTTGAAATACTGAAACATGACAGAAGTGAGACTGCTGGAAAGGATTGTAATAACTACAGGTAAAACATGTCAGTAAAGTCTAGAAGTAAGTACCATCCTGAACAGTAAAATGAAAACAAGTGAGGGAGTGTGAGAAAGTGTCATGAATCCAGCAATACAGTAGTAATAACCCCTGAATAAAGTATACTGCAGTCAAGACAGAATGAAATGCATGTGAGAAACCAAACCAAACAGCAAAATCTGTTCAAAGTGTTGCTGCATCTGGAATGTGTATCCCAAAATCTGGATATGTTGCTCTCAGTCTGCAATACGCAGATAGTATGATTGTCTGATATACCAAACATCCACACTTGTCTACAGCTATATAAAGCAAATGTAGCAGGATGATGTAGCTGAACAAAGCTAGATATGAAATGTGTATGAAGAACAATAAAATGTATATTGATGTTGCAGTAACAGTCCTATCACCAAGTTGAAATAGTTATCATATAGGAAACTGTAGTTAGAACAGTAGTGTGTATATATCTGTAGCTATTAGAACTGTACAGCATATGTATTGGTATTTGAAGGTGTAATATTATTTTCTTCACCCCACCCTATAACCACATATAACCCATTCCACGTGAAAATGGTATGTGCAATCACAATTAACACCCCTGGACGTTTGTCCTGTTGGGCCATATATATTTGCATGTCTGTTGATTCATCTGCCCTGTTCATACATCCAAACCTGATGGCCTGTTGCCATCAATTAACCCTGCATGTTGTTGGACTGTGTATTGCTGTTCAAATTATGCATGTGTTATGCATGCTGTTCAATGGTGTGAATATCTGGGTGTTTGGTTAATGGGAATACTAATGCATGCTGTTACAACTAATTGTGAATGATATTATATGTCACTAACCCAAACTGTCATGACATAATGCAAAACATAGGATGACAGGGAAGGCGGGTTCCAGTGGACCCACCTCTCCCACCTCAGCTGGCGAGTGCACCTGGCACTAGTGCCGAGTCTGGACCCTCCTCCGGTGGCCCTGTGCCACCTGCGGATGGAAGCACTGCAGGGGATGGGGCTCACCCCCCCTCTGCAAGTGTGGCTGGAGGAGAACCACCATTCACCCTCCGTAGCGTCCGGACTGGGGTGCGTAGTGAGATTTGGGACTCTGTTCTCGAGCCCCTACACCAGCTTGAGGCATGGGTGGCACAACTTACGGGCATGCTTGTTGCCCGGCCTACACAGCCCCCACACAGCCCCGTCCTGGGCAGTGAAGGAACAGTGGCAACTGCCTATGGGTGGGGATATCAGTTCCACTGTTGCCATCTGTGGGCTCATGGGCTCTGGATATCCAAACCTCCGTCCCCGTCAATTGTGTAACCCCCCCCACATGTGTCATACACCGCCCCTGTATGCATCTTGTTTGTCTTGTCTGTTTACCTATCCAACCTACCTCCCCAGCTGTACTGACTTCCTTCACCTGACATACCACTCACCTGAAAAAAAAAAAAATGGGCTCTCTGTACCCACAAAAAAATTACGCCCCATACATAGCTGCCCATTCCGCACATATGTCTACCAGACATGGAAACTATCAATTACAATTGGCTGTACAACAAGTATTACTGTTGTTCTTACACCTCTCTCAGGGGTGGAAGGTATCAAACGTCACACCAAATTACAAACATATGCACAGCTGTTGCTGATGAAGGAATGGGCAGCTATGGGCCTTACCTATATCCCTCCTGCAAAACCCAAGCTTGTTTCCCTACTGTCTTACCCTCTTTGCGACCCCTTTTTCACCACTTTCCTGTCTCCCCATTTTCATTTCTTTCAAAGAAAATAGCGCGGGTGTGCGCAAGAGTAAGCACGTTTAAGCGGTTGTAAGCAGGTGTGCGCTTGTGTGCATGGAGCTAAACGCCAGTGCGCATGCGTGAGCTCCACGCAAACCAGCGCTAACCCGGTTACAACTGCTTAAAAGTGCCTTAGTCACTTTGATTGACAGGTCTTGTAGTCAGTTCAGAAGCAAAATAAAATCTCACTGACAGTCCCGAACCCAGGACCTTGGAAACAGTAGTCTGTATGACTTACCACTAAGCCATGACTCTTATACAAGAACATTGTGCTAAAATAAATATATCATGTAATAGTAGGAATGAATGTAAAGGAAATATAGATGTGTAGTACACAAAGCATGTCATTTAGAATTACTATCAAAACTAGTGGATTTCCATAATAGTAGTGTGTGAACAGAAACAGCCATGGTAGTTGGTAGCTAGTAGGTAATAATGTCACTATAGCACCTTGCAAGCAACACACATACTCACAGCAGGATAATCACTGCCCATACCCCACAACCTCTTACAGGAACACATCCGGACCAAGTAATAAAATATGTGGAGCAAAGGCCCAAAACCAGGGACACATTACAAATAATGTTACAACAAACGCAGACAGTTCAGAGAGTAACAGGGTCTGCATTTTGTGGGATGTTTGGAAGGATATGAAGTCTGAAACTTGAATGTTTGTCACTATATTCTGACTTGAGCCCAGAGTGATTTGCCAGAAAAAGCTGTGCATGAGATATTGACCAAAATATGAGGCAGAAATGTGGACAACCTGCAAATATTTGTACACATTTTTTTTTTTTATTTTTTTTTTATTTAACATTTGTTGACCGGGAATGTCTGACTAGGTTCCACAGAGCCTGTTTTCAGCAGAGGCTTGGGGAGAAACACTCCAGATGCATGTCTTTGGAATGAGAGGTCTGATACCACCATATTTGAATAGTTAAGAGCCTAGACATAGCAACAGTGAATGACTTACAGGGATGCCCCACAGACTCCATGTGAAATGTACAAACAGTAGGCAGAAAGGTGTAACAACACATGCAATGGTAACTATGGAGTCCTGAAAGTATTCACCACTTGCATGGCAGAATAAGTGTAGTAATACATATGCTCATGCTAACCCACAGTCACAACTGCAGCATACCAGACAATTTAATGGGTGTACCCCACTGATATGTACCATTCCATGAGGCAGATAACAGATGAACCTGAAAGTCTCTGGGGCCTGCTCAGCAGCATACTCAAATACCCTAATAGATGTCAAGGCCCACACCATGGCCAGACCACACTGCATGCTGTAACACCCTAGCAGATATAGCAAGCATTCCAAGGTGTGAATGTACATGGAAAATAGGAAAGCTACAGCAGCACACTACAGTCAGGACACCTAGCAGGCATACAAGTAGTGACTGTAAAGGGCAAATAAATATTGAAGCCTTAGCAACAAAGTGCCAGCAAAAGTGAAAGGAAAGCACACACACACACATTAACAGTAGTAGTAGTTGTAGGTGTCAGTGTACATACACAGTTAGTACAGGAAACTGGAGAAATGAATGGAGGAATGTTAATCTACAACACAGCTGGAAATATGAGAGAGATACCAACCTTTACACTCACAGAACATTGTCCACAGCATAACAGCATGGTCCCTGCCCTTAAAATCTAAAAAGGCTATGCCTATCTCACATACCTTTTTATAGCACTGTTCTGAAATCACAGTGAGAACTGCAATCAGTACACAACTGGCTGCATGCAATTAGCAAATGCTGGCTAACAATTGGTGCAGAGGCTATCACATGGGCATATGCAGATACCTACAAAAGTATGCTGTACTCCCAGTCCACACATGCAATACTTTCATTGCACCCTGAGGAGGACGTGAGAGACAGACAGAGAGAGAGAGAGAGAGACAGAGACAGAGAAAATTGAAATTAAGCAGACACAAACAAATTGTTCAGCAACAGCCACCTGAAAGATGACAACTGGGAAGTGGAGCAGCAGGACAGAAAACCAGACGGCAACACAAGCAGCTGTGACAAACACAGGTAATGTAAAGTAATACTATAAAGGTCTACATACTGTGAACCCTCCATATGTGTCATTGGTTTGTATCCATATGTATATGAAGATGTGTAAAGGGCAGGGGACATACAGCAACTATCAGTGAAGGCTGTACATACATTTATACATACATCTATGTGCACATATCAATGTTGATTGACTGTAGGTTGTAGTGCAATGTACAAAGTAGGTTTCACAGTTATGTATGTTTAGCAGTATGTTAGTGTTTGTATACAGTATGGTAGACAAACATGTTGATATACCTGTCTATCATATGGATACGTATGTATGTCAACATATGTATGTATGTATGTATATATATATATATATATATATATATATATATATATATATATGATATGCATATATGTATACATACATAGAGAGAGATGTAGGAATACATAGACAGATGTAGATAGATAGAATATGTATAAACATATATATGTAATGCACACATACAGATATAGATATATGTAGATACATATACATAGACAGACTGATCTGACTATCTACAGGTATGACTGTATATGACAACCTCAACACACCCTGTCCCACCCCCACTGTCACTCTCATCCTCTCTGTGCCCCCCCTCCCCACATCTGTATCTATCAGAGAGCTAAAAGAGTGACTTTCTACCAGATATAAGTATTTTTTGTGGCTTTCCCACTGTTATTAAGCTAGCGACTGCATTTCGCCTGTTTTACTGCTACTTTAAGTGATTTCTGCATTTTACACTGTTTATTGCACTTTAAGTTACTAATTGTTGCAAATTGTCTCTGTAGGCTACACACTAAAGTGCGCTAGCCGATTTACAGCATTTATAGCATTTACTGTCTGTTTTTTTCCTTATCTCTGTAATAAAACAAAAATCTCTTGTTTTCCCACTTTACTGAACTAGAGTAGTCCAGTTTCAGAGTTGCTGATCCCTGGGCTTTGTTTTTAGTTCCTGTTACTGATCCATTGCCTTATTAGGAAGGAGGGAAGTTTCTTTGCTTACCAGTGGGAGTGGGAAGCACTGAGCGCCTTTTGTCCGATTTGGTGAAGTTTCAGCCAGAAACTAGTAGTCCATTGGTCGTTTGGGCCAATTCCTAGCTCCCTTCAGCCCCTGCTATAAAACACGCTAAACTGTACTGCTGATCTAACCAGCATATCCTATAACTGAAAAGTTCATCTCTACTTGATTCCCAAGTAGACTATTCTCTATCTGTAAAGCCTAGCACTTACTCCTACAGTACTTGCACCTTGATAAAGCACTCTTATTATAGATAGTACCCCACCAGCCCAAAACCCACTTCCCCGAGTCCTTTGAAAGTTCTTTATCTACTACTTCTAGTATGTCGAGGATCAGTTGCTAGTGTCCTCTCCAGCTCAACTGGTGAACCTGGGAATATTGAGGCAATGTTACAATTGCCTCATGTACACAGACAATCCTCTCCTTCTCCCACAAAACACAAATACATGCGAGATGCAACTATACGGCCAAACTGGAGGCTGAGCTCTCTCATCATAGGACTGGCAAGACCAGACAGGAGGAGAAGGCAACCACACACAATACATACCCAGTCACACATGGTACCATCACAACTTCAAATCATACACATACTCACACAAAGACATACTGGAGGCTCTGGTCAAAAATTTACCAAAACAGCAGAGGCCACCAAAGCAGACACCCAAACAACTACCACCTCACGACCCAACACATGCAACACATAGACCACACAGTCAGAGTGTCAAACAGTCACAGCCCTTAAGGCCAAACAAAATGCCAGACACACTTGTCATTGGTGATTCCATAGTCAGACACACTGACGTCCCGCTCACCAGACTGAGTAAGGAGAAGGTCACAGTAAGCTGCCTGTCGGGCGCTAGAATCCGCCACATAACGCAAGCACTCAGGTCTCTCAACAGCAGGTACAAACGACTCAGTCATTGTCCACGCTGGTGTCAACGACCTGAGACGCACCTCCTTGGACTACATGAAAAGGGCCGAGGAGCTCTCTGATTATGTAGCCCAGGCAGGTATGACCCTGACCTTGAGCAGTATCCTACCTTCACCTAGAATGATGCCACAATACAGTGATAAGATGATCAGCTTTAATAATTGGCTTAAATTCTGGTGTCATTCAAAGGGGATCCAATGTCTGTCTGCCTGGGATGACATGCTGGACAAGCCACGCTGCTTCAAGGGACGGCTTGCACCTGTCACCCTGGGCTTCCGGATATTGGCAAAGGCTCTTGCCACCCCCATAGTGCCTTTTTAGGCAAGGCTCAAATTCTAAACCTACCACCCTAGAACACCAAAAGGAAAAAACTAAGGGTAATGCTGCTCAATGCCAGAAGTCTCAATCTCAAGATGCACGCACTCGAGGCCCTTCTCAATATGGAGAACATCGATGTCTGTGCTGTGACAGAAACCTGGTTCAAGGCTCCTGAGAGCACCCCAGCACTAACAGGTTTCACCTCATATCATACGTTCCGCCCCAAAATCCGGACAACACCAAGAAAGGAGGGGTGTCCATATTCATAAAGGACACCCACACCTCAAGGTTGGTGGCAACGCACGATGCATCGGAGACCATCCAGGTGCAATTAACCATAGGCAAGACTGCTCTGCAATTTGTAGCATGTTACAGGCCACCCTCTCAAACTCAGGAACCTCACATGGCCTTCCTGAAAACATTGGAGGGGATAAATGTATCTCCAAACACCATCATACTAGGTGACTTCAACTACCCTAATATAGACTGGGAACACTACTCAAGCCCGAACACTCTAACCCAAAGATTCCTGGAGTTCATAAACTCAAATGCCATGGAACAACTAGTCACCATCCCCACAAGAGGTGAAAAGTTACTTGATCTCATCATCACGAACATGGGATCAAAATGTTCACCGGAAGTATACCCCTCACTGGTGAGATCAGATCATAAACTAATCTCGCTGGAGGTCCTCATCCCGCCCCCACCTGAAACAAAAAAGACCACAGTGAAAAACTTCTCAAAAGCCGATTTCACACTTCTAAAAACTAGTGTGGTCTCCTTTAAGGCCCCTGAGCCAGTGGTAAACATTACTCAAACCGCTGAATCACTTACAAATGCCTTCTACCAGCACCTACAGGACTGCATGGATCAGGCAATCCCAAACAAAACTAAAACTCTCTGTACCAAAGGCAAGCGTCCAGTCTGGTGGACCCCAGCCATAAACAAGCTCTACAACAAAAGGAGGAAGCTACTACAAGATAGTGCAAAATCCTTGAAAGGTAAGACACCTTTCATCATTATAAGTAAAAAACTAAGAGCTCTCATAAAATCATCCAAGGCAAATTTTGAGAGAAAAATCGCCAAGGACTCTAAAGACAATCATAAGGCCTTCTTTAGCTATGTTAGAAACCTAGGAGGAAACTCCCAGATATGCTCAGAATTAGTTCAAAATGATGTGAAAATTACTGAACCTACACACATTGCTAACATACTGGCTGACAGGTTCAGTGCAAACTTCTCCCCCTCCAAAAGGAGAGATATCTATTCCAGAGGATTGTAGCCCCAAACATCTCCAACGCCCAGGTGAGAACTGCCCTCACTAAGGCAAAAACACAGCATCCATGGGACCGGATGGTGTCCCCGGCTGTGTGCTTCATGAACTCAACGAGGAATTAAACCCACAGTTAGGACAGCTGTTTAATCTTAGCCTCACCTCAGGATACGCACTCAAGGAGTGGCGCGGCGACTGTGGTCCCACTTCATAAGGGCGGTGCCTCCACAGACCCTGGAAATTACCGCCCATTAGCTTGACAAGCCTTATCTGCAAAGCCATGGAGAGGATCATAATGGAACTCATAAATAAAGACATAGGGAACTTGCAGACTTTGGATCCAACCCAGTTTGGCTTTGTCAAAGGCAGATCCTGCCTCTTAAACTTGGTTGACTTTTCGAGACAGTCACCAAGGCCATTGATGAGGAAAGGCAGTCCATACAGCCTACCTCGACCTGGCAAAGGCCTTCACACAATACCCCACTCAGGTATCATCGAAAAACTCATCAGCTTGAATGTAAACCCATACATCACAAGATGGGTTGCAAACTGGCTAAGCGACAGAACCCACAGGGTCAGAGTTGCTGGAGCCATGTCAGACTCAAAGCCTGTCACAAGTGGTGTCCCACAGGGCTCAGTCCTGGGTCCACTCTTGTTCGCATCTACTTTTCTGAAGTACAAGCAAACACAGGAGGGTTATGGCTGACAAAGTTTGCAGATGACTGCAAACTGGGCCATAGTCAAAACACATCTGACACAGATATCCTCCAGAAGGGCCTCACAGAAACGGATAACTGGTGCCAGAGCCATGGCCTGAAGTTAAACGCCAAAAATGCATAGTCATACCCTTCGGGAAAAACAAGGTTACCCCTAGCTACCATATAGGTGACAATCCACTGAGCACAGAAAAGTCATCAGGGATCTGGGGACCCAAGTTGACAGTAGTCTTTCGCTTGACACTCATGTTGCTAAAGTAGTTAGGAAAACCTTCTATATCGCCCACCTGATCATGAAGGGATTCACATCTAGATCAAGGGAGGTCATCGTCCCCTGTACTCATCACTCATTAGACCTATGATTGAGTACAATGCCCCGCTCGAATGTATCTGACCAGACACCTGATGCAGCTTGAAAGGCCCCAAAAGTTCCTCACCAAAAGGATAAAGGGTCTCATAAATATGTCTTATGCTGCCCGACTGAAAGAACTCCAGCTTTATTCAGTCTCATACCGCTTGCTCAGAGGTGACCTGTGCCTGACATATAAGGCCATGTCAAACCCAGATTTGATGAATATGCTTCACCTCAAAAAATCTAGATCCCTCAGAACCACAAGGGCGGGAGACTTAAACCTTGACACGGTTATAAATAGAACGTGCTGTAGGTACAGATTCATCACCCAGAGACTCCTTATGCTGTGGAACAAAATCCCGGTACATGTGAGGCAGAGCACTGCTGGCCTTGTTCAAGAGGAATCTTGACCAATGGATGGGAGATCGCAGATATACCCCAGGGATTACTTCAGTGTCACTGCTTGACAGAGGCACAGAAAAATGATAGGCATAGTTTTTATTCAAACTAAAGGGGTGGCGAAAGCCACATAACTATGGGCTAGGCTTATAAATGCCCTTGGGCAGATAGCCTAGTATGAACCTATGAACCTATGAACCTATAGCAATATATGTACATCAATATATATATGTGTATATGTATACAGACATATATATATATATATATATATATATATATATATATATATATATATGTATATATACATATAGATATATCTATATACATAGAGAGAGAGAGAGAGAGATGTATATAAATTCTGAGTGAGGCACATGTGTACAGATGTATTGCAACAGGTGCCTGGTGACAAAGGCATGGAGTGAACACCAGTGTCAAAACCGGAGTACCATACCACATTTCAAATCACCTACACCAGTAACCACCAGATATGTGATTGGCTGCCCACCACTGCATGTGTCAGGGGTGAACAGGGTCATAAATGTGTACAATAGTGGCCCCAATGATATTCACAGTGGCACACTATTCCTGGAATACCTGCACATGGTATTTGTCAGCAGACATGGTGTGTCAGCTATGGACATGTAGGTCGGTGTACCCCTCCACACCACATAATGGATGCCATGGTATGGACCTCACATGACAGCTACAGATATGGAGAAGGACACAGTGACATGTACAACACTGTGACAATGCACTCAAATACATTACCAATGCACAGTGACTGACAACATCACAGAGTACACATATACTACCCACATAGAGGTTACCACTCCCGGATTTACATACGTAAGTCACACCCATGACAGATGTCCAACAACCATAGTAACACCTCACACCCTCCACAACCTAAATGACTGCTATGTGTCGTCCATGCCACTGCAATAGAGAGCACATGTGGAGGTAAAAGTTCCTACCCACAGATAAGACATACCCTGCAATAAACCACACAGTGTTAAGAAGCAAGACTCCCCATGAGTACATGTCACACATACCCCTGCTGAATGTTAGTCAGATAGGTAATATGCCATATGAGTCACCCTGTGTAACTGTGTGACAGCAGCAGTTACCATCACACCACATGTGTCACAACGGTCAGGGTAGCAGAACAGTATGCTGCTGTAGTCCCAGGGGCAATAGCATATTGTATAGTATTGTATTGTAATGTAATGTATTGTGTTGTATTGTATTGGTATGTTGAGGTGCCTCCTTCGTGGAGTGGAACCACTGCTGCTGTGAGCCAGTGTACAGGTACATATCCTGTAGTCAGGCTAGTGTTACATAGCACTTCTATATGTGTGTTTAGCTCTTGCCAGAGTTTATGTAGCATGCAACTGGGGATACCATCAGGTCCCATTCATGTTGTGTATTCTGCTTTCCTGAGGGCGGCTCTCACCTGGACATCTGTGATGACAGGGAGGTTACAGTCAGCTGGGATAACTATGTCTTATTTTGGGGGAGAGGGCAGGGTGACACCTGCACTGAACCTGTCTGCCACAATGTTGTCAATATCTGTGGTGTCAGTGAAATATTTGTTGTTGTGTACTAACTATGGGCATAGAGGATGGATTCTGACCAGGTTGCTAACATAACTGAAGAAGGCCTTCTGGTTATCTGTAGTGTCCATCTTGATTTCCCTCTCAAAGTTGCCCATGGATGTTTGTATGATGGAAAATAGATCCTTACTAGTGCTGCTCAGACATGCCCTCCCTTTATGGAATTATGCTCTGTCTTGCAGTAGCTTCCATCTTCTGTAATACAATCTGTCTATGGCTGGGGTCCACCAGACAGGATGCTGTCCCTTTGTGGAGAGTGTCTTGGTCATATATGGGATTGCATGATCCATGCATTCTCAGAGATGTCTGTAGAAAGCAATTGTGTAGGGGTCAGCATTGTGGGTTGTATCTGTCACTGGCCCAGTGGGCTGAAAGGATACCATGTCACTGTTACAAAGTGTAATGTTTGCATCTGTAATGTTATTCACTATAGTCGTTTGTGCTGGTGGTGGAGGTGGGATATGTATATCCAGGGCAATTAGTGTGGTCAGCTCACAGTAGTTGATGATGTAGGCCATACAGTACCTAGATACAAACCCCCATAGTGAGGAGGTGCTCTTGACCTGAATCAGTGTTCTGACTGCTGGGGTTTGGTAGTATGTCGTATGGAGTGTGCCAGGTACTGTTGCACAGTTGCTGGCTGAGCACTGATACCTGGCCATTTACATGTGTATCCACCAATAGACAGACAGATGCTATATATGTGAGATATGTTGTATCATAACAGTCGAGTAGCATGTGTAGTATGTGTGCCAAATTCTGCTGACATATATTGCTGATATCAGGTTATTTTCTTTTTCAGGTACATGGCTCACCCGCGGAATCCCACTTACTCCACAGCTGAGGATGAGGAGATACACCAGAGCCTGGTGCGGGATTATGCAATACACTTTTCCCGCACCAGCCAGAATCAGCAGGAGAGGGCTGCACTGTGGCAAGACTTGGTCCAGCGGGTAAATGACATAGGCACGCATAATAGGACATATGAGCAGGTACGACATCACTGCAGTGATTTAATCAGAAATGTCCATCAGTGTCGGATATCCACAGGCAACAGGTCACCACAGGTGGTGGTGTGGCTACACATCCCCCACTCACCAGACTGGAGGGACTACTCATGAGTGTAGTGGCTCCAGTCCGCTAGCAACAACAACAGCAGCAGACATGCATTATGATGGAGGCTGGAGCCACGCAGCAGCAAGACAGTGAACGTGCAGGTAATATGCCATATGTAAAGTTGACTGTTGTTTACACTGGTAGTTAATGCATGTGTGAGGTGTGTCCTTGGTTTGTAGCTGTCACCATAGTATTTAATGTGCAAGTGTGATATCCTCAATATTAGCAGCTGACCTGTGAAAGGTGACTGTTGTACTACTGACCTGTATCATACTCAGTAACAATGGCACAGTTGTGCCCACTGACATTAGTTTCTTCACGTCTGCAGGTCCCTCCGGTGTAACAGCAATGCAGCGTATCCATGCTGGTGAGTGTGTTTTAACAATTCCTGTAATAGTCTTGATAGTAATAGTAATATTCGGCTCACTTAGTAGTGCTCTTTGTATGCATGTAGGTGTGTCTGTGTGTTGATATCACGCATACTGAGTACTGTGCAATTGTGTGAAACTGTGTGCATGTGTGCATGTGTGCACCTGTGCATGTGTGCATGTGTGCATATGTGCAGCTGTGCATGTGTGCACCTGTGCATGTGTGCATGTGGGCATGTGTGCACCTGTGCATGTGTGCATGTGTGCATGTTTGCACCTGTGCACATGCGCATGTGTGCATATGCACATGTGTGCATGTGTGCATGTGTGCATGTGCGCATGTGCGCATGTGTGCATGTGTGCATGTGTGCATGTGTGCACCTGTGCATGTGTGCATGTGTGCATGTGTGCACCTGTGCATGTGTGCATGTGTGCATGTGTGCATCACTGGTAATGTGTAGACATTGTAAACTGTGTTTCCTGTTTCCCTCCCACAGGTTCTGGTGCTGCTCTGGTGTCATGTAGCAGGGAACCTGAATCAGGTGCCATGGGTACTGATAATGATGACATCTGTGTAATGGCACAGGAAGGTATGCCAGGGTCCGCCATTGGTCAGCTGATTGACAGTACACAGCTGTCGACCCCATCAATGTGCACAGTTATCCTGTCAATACACCCTTTGTCACCAATGCCCCTAGGTGATGGACAGCATACAGTGGGCATTGACCAGGGTAATGTGGTATCTGTGGCACATGCCTCCCCACACAGCAGCCATGGGCATGGCCCAGAGATGGTACCACACAGACAGATGTCCAGGGGTTCTCGTGGGAGCATCTGTGGGCATACTGCCCCTGTCAGACGTGCCCACAGAGGTCTTACAACCTCAGCTATGTTTTGGGCTGTCATGCAGGCACAGTCACTTATGGAACGGTACACCAGACAGGGTCTGAGGGAGCTGACAGCATGTCGCACAGCCATGACTGACAGTATGCGTGACATTGCGGCTGCCATCCGTGATTTCACCGATGTCATAGACAGACGTTGTGGGGACATATTAGACCTGTTCTACAACTATATGTCCATGAGCCAGGGCGATGGTGGGCGGTTGAGGTATCGACGTGGCCGTATGCCAGCAACAGCAGCAGCTGGCAGTCGTCACGGATGACAACAGGGCCGCGGCCGCCCCTGTAGTGCCAGCAGCAGCCCCAGCAATGCTGGGTCTGTGCTGTCATCAGACCGCCCCAGGAGACCATGTGCACATGGCTCTGGCCAGGCCCGACAGGGATCTGTGTCCAGTCAATGAGCACCTGCTTCTGATGACAGTATCCAGTCTGGGTTGGTACTGGATACGGTCCGTAGCATCCCTGCAAGGCACAGGTACCGTGTCCGTGGCCAGAGACACTGATCTGTATGACCTGGCAGGTACAGTCTGTGGCTGTCCACAAACACCAGTATATGGCAGCCATGAGGTGGAACTGTGTGCATCCATACACACATGCGAATTGACAACACCTAGGGCTACCGCATACACGCACACACTGCATCAACATTGCCCCACCTTCTACTGCTGTCCCTCACCAACACACATACACATACATGTCAATCGGTGGTATCGGTGGCTGACTCTGGCATACCAAGTTCACACCCTGTGCATATGATGAAACTGTGCCACCTCCTGCAATCTGTAACAACTGTGCAGGTACAGGTTTACATGTTGCTGATGCACAGGGTGACCACATAGATGTGTAGTAATAGTATCATGTTGTTAACAGTACTGTGTGCTGAATTAATTGTGGGTATATCACAGCATGCCTGATGCAGTAAGGGTGTGATTGTCATGTACTGTTGTCTACACCCATGGTAAGTACCATAGTGTATCATCTGCACATGTTGGCATACTGGTGGTAATGATGTCAACAGAAGGCTACATACATAGGTAGCACAGGGATAAGGTAATGAATGTAGTAATACGCAATGATGGACATGTAAACTGCAAGTGGCATGTTGCCCACACTGGACTCTGCAATGCGGATGTTTGAGGATGTTGATATGTGTGCAGTACTACACGACTGGTACAGGACACACAGGAGCACCCTAGCACTGCAAGCTCACATCTCATACCATGCTAGACAGCCCCAACACACAAAACTAACTGTCACAGGAGGGAGAGTCCCCATATATGTCAGGGATACTGTGGTGGCAGGCCAGGTAGCATACATCCTACTAAGTATGGAACCACTGAGTGAAGGCTCAGTGTCTGTTATTTGACATGTGTATTACTGCAGGTATGAGCACATGGGTTTCCATCCAGTTATTGTACATCCTGACAGTACATGGTCTGTACACTTGTGTGAGCTGAGACTGGACCCTAGCCATCTGACCCGTGTATTTCCATGTACATGTGCATAGTGCCTGCATATTTGCAGCGTTACCTACTGGAAGTGGTACAGCTTGTTTGTTGTACAATGGACTACATGCAGACCTGTTTACTGTAGCTTTGTTTGCATGCATGTTTGCTTGCAATTACCCTGGAATACTGATCACACCTGCAATGCATAGTTATAGAGCTTCTGTGGACTCCTAGTGCCATCTGCATAGCTTACTATATGTATGTCCATGTCTCACTTGACAGAATGTCACTGTTTGTCCTGTTCACATGTACATTGCCTGTGACACAGTGCATATGACTTACCTGGCATGTGTCCACGTGAGCAGTCATATATGCTACTGCTAACTAAATACAGGCACTACACCTTCACATATTCACCTTCTGTTGAACCACCTGCTTCGCTAGGGACAGCCTGCATCTGTCACCCCTGGGCTTTCAGATATTGGCAAAGGTTCTTGCTACCCCCATAGTGCCTATGTTAGGCAAGGCTCAAATGACAAACCCACCTTCATAGGTATCACAAGGGATAAGAAACTAAGAGTAATGCTACCCAACGCCAGAAGTCTAAACCTCAAGATGCATGCACCCTAAACTCTCCTTGGCATGGAGAACATTGATATCTGTGCAGTAACAGATGCCTGGTTCAGGGCTACTGAGAGCACACCAGCACTACCAGGTTTAACCTCATACCATGCTTTTCAGCCCCAAAATGTGGTACGAACCACAAATGGAGGGGGAGTATTGATATTCATCAAAGACACCCACACCGCCAGGTTGGTGGCAAAGCACCAAGCATCAGAGACTATCCATGTGCCACTAACAATGGGTGAAACTGCCTTCCAGGTTATAGCCTGCTACAGACCACCATCGCAAACCCAAGAACTGCACTTGGCCGTCCTGTGAACAGTGGAAATATGAAGGTCTCTCCAAACACCATTATATTGGGCGACGTCAACTACCCAAACATGGACTGGGAGCATGACTCTAGCTCCAACACCCTAGGCCAAAGATTCCTAGAATATAAGAGCTCAAATGCTATGGAACAACTTGTTACCACTCACACAAGAAGGGGAAACATACTGGACCTGATCATCACCAACATGGGGACTCTATGCTCCAGACCAGAAGTGTATCCCTCACTGGTAAGATCGGACCATAAACTAATCTCACTGGATATTCACATCCCGACCCCACCCCCTGCCCAGAACACCACAGTGAACAACTTCTCTAAAGCAAATTCACACTCCTCAAACCTGAGGTGGAAACCTTCAAAGCCCCCGGGCCTGTGGAAACTACAGACCAGACCACAGATTCCTCTATAAATGCATTCTATGGATGCCTTCAGGAATGCATGGATCATGTGATCCCAAATAAAACCAAGACCCAATCCTCCAAAGGCAGACATCCTGTCTGGTGGACCCCAGCCATAAACAAACTACACAATAGAAGGAGGAAGCTACCACATGATACAGCAAATTCACAAATAGGGAAGGCATCACTGATCAGTATTAGCAAATAACTACAGGCACTCATAAGATTGTCTAAGGCCAGCTTCGACAGAAATTGCACATGACACTAAGGATAATCACAAGGCTTTCTTTAGTTATGTTAGGAACCTGGGTGGTAATTCCCAGATATGCTCAGAGGTAGTCCAAAATGTCAATAGAAACACCAAACCCACAGACATTGCCAACATTCTAGCTGACAGGTTCAGTGCAAACTTCTCACCCCCCTCCACACTGAAAGGGCAAATATCTATCCCAGCAGAGTGCTGCCTCCCTGACATCTCAGATGCTCAGGTAAGAGCCGCCCTCTACAAAGCAATACACACTGCATCAATGGGACGAGACAGTGTCCCGGGCTGTGTCCTACATGACCACCAAGACATGCTACTACCAAACATAAACCTACTGTTCAATCCCAGCCTTACTACAGGATATGTGTCCAAAGTGTGGCACACAGCAACAGTGGTCCCTCTACAGAAAGGTGGTGCCTCAACGGATCCTGGACACTATCACCCCATAAGCCACACTAGCTTGGTCTGCAGAGCTATGGAAAGGATCATCATGGACCACATAGATATAGATATTGCAGACCTACAGACACTGGTTCATACCCAGTTTGGCTTTGTTAAGGGCAGATCCTGCCTCTCAAACCTGGTTGATTTCTTTGAAACAGTCACCAAGGCCATTGACGAGGGGAAGGTGATTCACACAGCCTACCTGGACCTCGCAAAAGCCTTCAAAACAATACCCCACTCGGGCATTCTAGAGAAGCTCACCAGCTTAAATATAAGCCCCTATGTCACTAGATGGATTGCACACTGGCTCAAGGACAGAACCCACATGGTTAGAATTGCTGGAGCCATGCCAGACTCCAAACCAGTTACTAGTTGTGTCCCACAAGGCTCAGTCCTGGGACCTCTCTTGTTTGGTATATATTTATTGGAGGTACAGGCCAACACGGAAGGACTGTGGCTGACCAAATATGCAGATGACTGCAAACTGGCCGCCATAATCGACTCTCCAGCCGACACAAGCATCTTCCAAAGGGGCATCATAGAAACAGACAACTTGTGCCAGAGCCATGGCCTCCAGCTGAATGCAAAAGTGTGTATAGTCATCCCCTTTGGCAAAAACAAAGTGCCCACAAAGTACCACATAGGTGGTAATCCATTATGTACAGAAGAAGTAATTAGGGACCTGGGGACCCAAGTTGATAGCAATCTCTCATTTGACAACCACGTGGCCAAAGTGGTTAGAAAGACATTGTATAGGGGCGTGGCCAAGGATGAACACAGGATAGTAGCAGATTTCTTCAGCTCCACCAATTTCATTACACTGACAGGAATTAATTACTTAAAAAATAAATTTTTGAAGTAATTCTCTTTCTAAATATGTTTGTTTTATATAGTTCTTGAACTATATCTAAAAAAGAAAGGAAATTTTAACAATATTCCTGTCAGAAATCACATTGGAAATTTTCCTGTCAGTTTATCAGTCTGAAATGAGTTCCAGTAAGACAAATTCTCAAGACTCCAGCATCAAGAAAGAACTTCAGTCTCTGGTAACTATAATCCAGCAACTTACTGCTAAGATGGATAAAATGGATATGAAAATTGATACCTTCATAGAAAAAACTACAAAACAAATAGACTTGTTACATATAGACCTGCAACAACAGAAGATCCAGATGACAGGCATAGAAGAAGCTGTGAATGACATGGAAAATAGAATCCAAGAAGAGGAAATCAACATTGAGTTTCTGCTGAAACAAAATACACATTTACAAACAAAGCTGGATGACTTGGAAAATACATCTAGGTGCAATAACATTAGGATTTTTGGACTGCCAGAAAATATTGAAGGTAACAATATTACTTCTTTTAACAACATGGCTCCCTAAAACTTTAGACTTACCAGAAGCATTCTCTTTTGGTATCGAAAGAGCACATAGATCTATAGCTAATACTAACTCTAACAAAAACTATCCTAGATCAGTTATAGTTAGATTTCTATCATCTTTTGATAAAGAGATGGTTCTTAAATCTGCTTGGGCTAAAGCTCCTGTTAAGTTTAATGAGACAACTGTGCATTTTGACAATGACTATTCTCCCTTGGTAATAGCTAAAAGAAAAGTTTTTCTGCCACTAATAAGGGAGCTTAAAAAAGCACAGTTTAAAACATACCTTCTTTTCCTGCCAAGCTAAAAATCTTCCTTCCTGATGGTCCTAAAATTTTTGATGACTTAGACTCTGCTTTACTGTTTATCAAAAAAATAAGATTTTGGATAAAATAGAGGAAATGGAATGGGCTAGTCCTTCATTAAAAAGACTGGCAACTGAAACTTCGTGGAAGACTTCTGAGAAGAAGAAGAGACTAAAGAACAAATGATTTGTTCTATGTTTTTTCTTTTTTTCTCTCATCATTTTACTTCATTATTAATCTTTTTAAATATAGTTCCTGCATTTCCAGAAAGCCACAAATGTTCTGAAAAAGATTTAATTAAAGTTAGTCTCTGTGTGCAAAGAAATGTTTTGTTTCATAACCAGTCAAAATATCTAAGGAACTAATAACAAGCTATTATTCAATTTGTTTCTCTTTCTGAAAAAGAGAAGTAAGGTCAGTAATTTGATGCATTTTTTTTTCTTTTTTTTCTCCTTTTCTTCTTTTCTTTGTTTAAACAATGACATTCTATTTAGATTATGTAGTGGGTAAAGGGTGGGGGAGGGCAGGGAGAGAAGAGTAATGAAAATATGATAAATAGAATAATAACATATTTATTCCTTGTAAAAAGTTTATATGTTCTTCAAATGCTATTCCTAATTATACTTTCTTGATTATACTGCTTATGCTTGTTTGTAAATAATATGTCATGCTTTAACTAATAATAATTAGAACTAAATAATAGTAAATAATATGTTTTATTTTAACTCTATTAATATAAACAGTAAGTAATATTCCATTGTATATACTTCTTATATCTTTCTCTTACATTTTTTTTATTTCTGCCTTACACTCTTTTATTTTCTACTCTCTTTTCTTTTCTTTATTCTTTCTCTTTATTTTTTTTCTCATATTAATATATAGAAATGCTTTTGATCATATAGACACAGTAAATAATAAGATTTGCATAAAAATTGAGTTGGGACAATAATATTGAGTTTTATTACTTATTAATAACTTTGGGCTTAATTTTACTTACATAGAGGCTGTAATAACCTGTAAAATACATCGCGAAGGTTTTGTCATGTTTAGATGCATTTACACTGCTAAATGAATGTTTGTCACTAGTTTTAACAAGTTTCCGCCAAAATGTTAAGGGAGACAATCTGGGATGTGGGCTACTTCATGAACAGTGTCCTCATGCTGTTTCAAAAGCTTCAACTCTCAGAATTCTCACAGAGAAGCTGAAAGCAGTCAATCTGACCTTTGACCCAGATATCACACTGACACATCACAGATTCAGGAAGAACACTCTACCAGGAAGTAGAACTGATGCAAATGCGACTATGTGAAGGAAAATGAACTCTTTGACATTTAAATGTGAGTTATTTTATATAATTACTTAAATATCTATGTTATAATTCATAAAATATGTCAGTTATAATGATTTTAAATGATGCAGTTTCTTGTAGTAAGTAAATGTCTTATTTTAGAAGGCATAGAAAATGAAACATTTATTCAAGTGTTTTTGAAATATCTACTTGACTGCAGCATACTAATCTGTGTTCAAAACTTATGTTCCAAACATATACATTACTATAACTCATTTAATTCATCTGATTGACAAGCATACATAACTTTATAACTCTATTCTGGAAGAAATTGTCTTGTGATATATTTTAAAGCAGTAGTATAGACATACAAAATACAGATGTTTTTTTTACAATAATGCAAGTGTTTCTGAGAATTTGCATAACTATGCAGTATGATTTATAACAACTTCTATAAATATAATATTTTATTCTATTGACAATAATGAGTATGAGTAAAATGCTCATATACAAGCAATTCAAGGTTTTTTTTTCTGGAAGCTGTTGACTGCATTTACATGACAGAAAATAGATGCATCTTAATATATGTAATGTCTGAACCATATTAGCCAAAGTTTTTGATTTAAATGAATGTTAGAACTTAGTTTTACATACTTTGAATAAATTAATATGTAAATATGCCTTCTTTTTTTTTCTCTCTTTCTTTCACTCTCCCTCCCTCTTTCACGTCTTTTATTTCTCTCTCTCCTCTTGGTTCCTAATATCAAGTTTATTTGAATGCTATTTGAATACAAGTGTATTATATTACATAGATGTATATAGTAGTATGAATAGTTTTTTAAAAAAAGTTTATTTTAGTTTATATGATGCTGTTTTATCAAATGTGTAGTCTTGTCTTGCTAGATAATTGAATTGAAAGCTGTTAATTTAAGTTAAATATAACCAGTATTAAATTGATAAGGTGGTAGCTGAGGTACTGCTGCTTAGGGTAGGGGTTAACTTGAGTGGTAAATACTACTCTAAGTTGGAGTTTTAACTCCAGGCTGGATGCAAGGTTTAATCCTTACATTATTTTCACTTGTTCATTGTTATATGTATATAGTTTTGACATCCACAATATATTTTGTACACTCATTGTCACTACAAGCAAAATTGAATCCTATACAAAATCCCATAAGAGATTCAATAAATACAGCTATATTTAAAGGTACACCTAAAGGAGGAGATGTAACATTACTTATGTTGTTATTTGTTATTTTGATCATAAGATTCTTAAGTTTTAAAAATGCCAAATGACATCTTTAAAAGGAATTTCTTTAAACATTAATGGACTGAATAATCCGTGTAAAAAGGCAAGCCTAATAAGATACATTAATTTACATAAGGCCAACTTAGTCTTCCTGCAAGAAACCCATCTCTTGAAAAAAAGATATTGATAAACTAGCCACAAACAAATATACAGTATTGGTTAGTTCAGAGCACACTCAGAAAAAAGAGGAGTGGCTATTTTATGGAATAAAAGTATGCCCATTCCTAAAACCATTAAGTCTTATCAGGATGACAAAGGAATGTTTTGTATGGTTACAATACAAATTAATGGGAAGACTTACACTTTAATTAATGTATATTGGATACCTGGAATTGGTATTAATACAGTGAAACATCATCTTGATAAGATCATATCATTCTCTATAGGAGATATTATTTTAGCTGGTGACTTTAATTGTATACTACATGAAAGTGATTCTACCACTATATGAAAAAGAAGAATTACATCTAATGCAAAACATTTAAATGATTTTGCTAATTCTTATCATTTGAATGATATTAATAATCAGATAGATTCAAAATCATTACCATACACCTTTTTTTCTAACAGATACAAAACTTATTCAAAAATAGATAGGGTCTTTATTTCTAACCAGATGGTAACAGATTTAATTAATTCCAAAATCATTTCATGTCCTATATCTGATCATAATTCAATTGTTTTTGAATTCATGATAAAAATACTCATAATGTTCAGATCAAAAGGATACCAGCATACTTAACTCAACTAAAAGACTATAAAGAATATATACTTTCAGAAGTACAACATTTTCTAGACATAAATAATACTCCTGAAGTCTCCATTGTCTATGTTTGGGATGCCTTAAAATCATATCTATATGGACAAAGTATAAGATGGTATAATAATAAAAGGAAATCTTGGGATAAGGAATTGTTAGATATTCAAAGTAAATTAGACTCTTATAAACATAATAATAAAGAAAATATTATGGATAAGAAAGTCATTGAAGAAATAAATAAACTAAATGAGAAATACAAAGAAATTTTAACTCATAAAGTTAAAATAACTCTAGAGAAATACAAGTTTTGTCTTACTCAATAAGCCCCAAATACTTACATAGACTTAAAAATAAAACAAAAGGTTGAATAAACAAAACCATATCAAAGAAATCTTTTCTCTAAGGAAAAATAAGAATGTTTCTAGTCTACCAGAAATACTAGATGAATTTAGAAATCACTTTCACAATATTAACAATAATAACATTAACATGGAACCTAAAGATAAAATAAAGGAGTTTATAACCACAAACATGAATAAAAAGCTTAATAAACAACAGATTAAACTATTGGACAAAAGTAGTTCATATACAGAGGTTATTACACAAATAAATAAGCTTAAATCAAACAAAGCACCGGGTAATGATGGTATTATACCAGAGATATATAAAATCCTTTCTAAAAGTACATATTCATTAATACATAAGGTTTTTATTTTGGCCCAAACTGAGTTAATAACCCCCCCCCATCTTGGCAATATACATTTATTTCACCAATTTTAAAACCTAATAAAGATCCAACTAGATGTACTTCATATCGCCCATCTCATTACTTAATGTTGATTATAAAATGTTTATGAGTATTTTTGCTGATAGATTGAAGACAATCATTCCGGCATTATAGATATAGATCAGACAGGCTTCATTGTAAATAGAAATACTTTTGATAATATAAGAAGAACTTTAACATTAATTGATTTTGCAAATAGGAAAAAGAAAGATTTAACACTTATTAGTCTTGATATAAGTTCAGCATTTGATTCAGTAAGTTGGGACTATCTGTTTAACTTACTGAAGTGCACAAACTTCTCAGATGCATTTGTAAATCTAATTGAGCATTTATACAAAGGAACGTTGGCTTATATTAAGGTAGGAACATATGTTTCACAAAAATACCCATTCTTAAAGGTACAAAACAAGGATGTCCACTTTCTCCACTATTATTCACTTTAGTAATGGAGCCTTGGGCTAATTTGATCAGAAACAGTACTGACATAGAGGGTTTTGAAATAGATGAAAATACAACATCCAAAATTCAACTTTTGCAGATGATGTTCTAATTACATCAGCAGGATCTAATTCTTCTATGCAGTCTCTATTTGATAAAATGATGAATTTTAAAAGTATTTCTGGTTTAATATTCAGTGAAGAAAAAAACTAAAATACTACCTATATATACACGAAAAAATATTCTCATTAGTGATTTTACTAAATATGTACCCAATTCAGGTCAGATAACTTATTTAGGTATAATACTATCTAAAGATATTAAATCTATTATATATAATAATTATAATACCTGTTTTCTTAATATACAAAATCTTTTTAATACCTGGAATAATATGTTTTTACTATGGAGGAGAGACTTACAATTATTAAAATGATAATATTCCCCAAGATTTTATACTTAATACAATCAATAATACTTCCACCTACAAAAATAATTATCAAGAAACTGAATACACTAATGCTAAATTTCCTATGGGCACCTAATAGACCTAGGATTGCATTAAAGAAACATACTAATAGCTGGTCTCAAGGGGTATTTCTTTTCCAGACTTTAATTTATATACTATCTCTTCTATTGTAAAAGTTATTACTTTATTAATAGATCAGTCATATGTCGCAAAATGGAAAGATTATTGGGAGCTAATTAGTATGCACTTCATGAAAATCTCCTTAACACATAAAAATATGATTGTAAATAACTCCATGTTATGGTTACTAAAGGAATTTTGTACTTCACCTATTACACCTAAACATATGGTATGTTACCCATTAAATATTATTATTAGCTATCGTAACTTTATATTCATGCACCCTAAGTATAGGGAATGGAATTTTATTATATTCCCTATAATGTATACTCAGGGTATGCTTTTGTCATCTACTTCTGAAGGAACTCATTTAGCTATAGATAATGATCTAAAGTACTGGTATCAGTTGATATCTGATAATAAAGTTAAAAATCTAGATTTCTTAAAACAAGAATTTGATCTAAGAGAAACTTGCTGGTTAGAGGTTCAGACCTTTAGACAACATCTCATTGATAGAATAGATTTAATGTCTATAACAGTTAAAGAATATATTCCAACACTGATTGATTACTTGATATTAAATTTACAACATAAAGTTTCTGATAAAGGTAAACTTTCATACATACATAAAATTATCAGACAAGAAACTTTTTACAGTGTAGATACATACTGGAATTATTTCACTTCTATTAATGGGGACCCACCAAATCAACAAGATAAACAATATATATTGGAATCTGCCTATAGAACTATGTCTTCCATTGTCTGGAGACTTTATACATGGAAATTTTTACATAGATCTTTTTATACACCTTTGATGATGAATAAAATAAATAATAAAGATAATCTATGTAAAAGATGTAATGTAGAAATTAATGCTGGCTGGGCTCATATGTTTTATGACTGTATAAAATTGAAAGAATACTGGAAGTCAGTTAATGAATTTTTGCAGGCTCTTTTTACAGATAATTTCATTATTTCTAAATCTCTTATATTATTCAACACACCTGTACCTCAAAGTGTTAAAAAGGCTAAGCTTCCCTTGTTATGGTCTATTCTAGCAGTGGCTAGGAAAATAATAACCAGAAATTGGATTTCAGATACACCTCCTTCGTTCAATGAATTTAAAAATGTTATGAATATAGTGTGCCATATGGAAATAAACACAATTAGGTCAAGAACAACTAGAACAACATCTTATTATATTGTATGGGATAATTTACAAAATTTGTTAAAAAAATCCTAATTTCAATAGCATGGTATTTTAGTTTAATTAATTGATCTGATTGTAGAGGATGTCTTTGTAAATATTTTAGTTGTTTTGTTGAATGTTATAATCATATCTATTTTTAATTACTTGTATAAATTTGTTATGATATTTCTCTTGTATGTTAAAACAATAAACCTGTTTTAAAAAAAAAAAAAAGAAAGACATTGTATATAGCCCACCCCATCATGAAGGGATTCACATCTACATCAGGGGAGGACATCGTGCCTCTTTACTCATCCCTCATCAGGCCCATAATTGAGTACAATCCCCCTGTTGGGATGTACCTTACCAGACACCTGCAGCAACTGGAAAGACCCCACAAGTACCTCACCAAGAGGATCAAAGGGCTCAAACAGATGCCATATGCTGACCGGTTAAATAAACCCCAGCTCTACTCAGTGGCATACTGCCTGTTCATAGGCGATCTGTGCCTAATGTATAACACCATGTCGAACCCGGAATTAATGGGCATGCTGCACCTGAGAATTTCCAAATCCCATCGGGATACACGCTTGAGAGACCTGAGCCTCAGCACTGAAATAAATAGGACATGCTGGAGGGACAGATTCATAACCCAGAGGCTCACTTCACTCTGGAATAAAATCCCAGTCCAGGTTAGGAAGAGTCCCTCATTGACTCTCTTTAAGAGGAATCTTGATGAGTGGATGGGACATTGTAGGTTTACCCTGGGTATCACTTCTGTGTCACTGTTAGACAGAGGCACAGTATACTAACCTCGGAAAAGGGCATGGCAAGATATATTTACATTGGATGGCGACAGCCAAACACATTCTGGCTAGGTTCTTAAATGCCCTATGGCAGATTGCCTAGTATGATGCTATGAACCTATGAACCTATGTACCTTGCTCCCCATTAGCCTTATGTGCTGTTAATCACCATGGCAATCACAATACTATGGTAGCATGTTCAAAGGTCAGTTGTCAGTCACCTCTATGCTACAGTTGTGGAATATGTGGGTCATGTGGCAATGTCACAGCTGCCACATGTACACAGTCAACCCTCTCCCCTACACATGGACATACAACACATGTATGAGATGGAACCACATAGCCAAACTGGGGACTAAGCACTCTGAACCCAGTACTGGCATAACCTGTCAGGTGGCATGCAATACTACAGTGACCACAATACCAGTCTGATGTAGACCTACACTGACAGCAATACAAGCACGTGAACACACTGGGCCATTCGTGGAGCCTTAGAATAGCTTCCTGCCTGAGCAGCACACACCTCTGCAGCTGGCACACAGGCATACATTATGCCTGAACACATCACACATAACACATAGCACACAAATCCTGTGTGCCAGTCACAGCCTGTACGGCTGGACAACACACCTGCCACAGTTGTGTTAGCTACCTTTATTGTCCGGTACAGTATGGTCACGCTCACTAGGCTGGACAAGGTGAAGGTCACAGTGATATGCCTGTGGGGCACTATGGTCCACCACATAACACAAGCATACAGGTCAGTCAGAGGCATGGACACATATAACTCAGTCATTGTCCATGCCACATACCTTCTCCTGCTGTATTTGTAGGGTGCTGACATCATCGGTGTTTAGAAAGGGGAATGTGCATCCTGTAGTCTGTTCACCTAGTTGCCAAAAGGGACATTTCCCTCACACACACTAACCCCCCTCAGCCAAAAAAACACACTTGCCATTTGTAGGATTCAAACCCCTATCTGATTATGTTATGACACTCGAGGCAGACACATCAGTGGAGCACGCTATTCGCATTACTGGGAGGTTTCTCTTCTCTTGCTCTACTTATAGGGTGCTGACATCATCAGTGTTTAGAAAGGGGAATGTGCATCCTGTAGTCTGTTCTCCTAGTTGCCAAAAGGGACATTTTCATCACACACACACTAACCCCCCTCAGCCAAACACACACACTTGCAGGATTCAAACCCCTATCTAATTATGTTATGACACTTGAGAGTGATGCATTAGCAGAACACGCTATTCGCATTATTGGGAGGTTTTCTTTCTCTTGCTGTACTTATAGGGTGCTGACATCATCAGTGTTTAGAAAGGGGAATGTGCATCCTGTAGTCTGTTCTCCTAGTTGCCAAAAGGGACTTTTCCCTCACACACACTAACCCCCCTCAGCCAAACACACACACTTGCCATTTGCATGATTCAAACTCCTACTTACCTATGTTATGATACTTGAGACAGACGCATTAGTGGAGTATGCTATTCGCATTACTGAGAAGTATTTCTTCTCCTCCTATACTTATAGAGTGCTGACATCATCAGTGTTTAAAAAGGGGAAGGTCATCCTGTAGTCTGTTCTTCCTAGTTGCCAAGAGGGAGATTCCTCTCACACACACACTAACCCCCCCTCAGCCAAACACGCACACTTGCCATTTGCAGGATTCAAACTCCTACCTAACTATGTTACAACACTTAAGACGGATGCATTAGCAGAGCACGCTATTCGCATTACTGGGAGGTTTCCCTTCTCCTGCTATACTTATAGAGTGCTGACATCATCTGTGTTTAGAAAGGGGAATGTGCATCCTGTAGTGTGTTTTTCCAGTTGCCAAAAGGGACATTTCTCTCCCACAGACTTGCACACACACCAACCCTACTCACACACATGCACTGAGCATTTACAGGATTCAAACCCCTATCTAGCTATGTTATGACACTTGAGACGGACACATTAGCAGAGCGCGCTATTCACATTAGTAGGAGACTTCTTTTCTCCTGCTGTACTTATAGGGTGCTGGCATCATCGGTGTTTAGAAAGGGGAATGTGTATCCTGTGGGGAGGTAGACGCCAAGCACACTCTGGCTAAGCTGTCATTCCCTAGGGCAAACAGCCTAGTGTTGCCCTCTACACCCATATGTTTAATTGTCAAATGCACATTATTTGTTGCTGATAGACTGTTTGCACGTCTTTATTGCCATAGCATTCCCTGTTTGTATGAACAACTTGTGCATCTGCGGAAGATGTTTGCATATGGGAGGGATCCACTATATCACGTATGTCTCTGTAGTCATTTAACTGTGTGCACTGGGCAGACTGCTGTAATGTGGTTGGTTCCTAGAATAACACGTAAAAATACCAGATATGTGTGGCCAACTGCTAAACTGAGATTTGGCCTAAGTGTGTGAGCATTCCCAATTCAGCCTTCCCATGGCATGTTGTCTGACATATGTCTCATTTATCCAAGTGTGTGAGCATGCCCAGTGTGAGCATTCCATATGTTGAACTCTGCAGCCCACCACATTTGTGGATGAGTGTGAACTTAAACAAATATCTCCCGTTTATGGTTGTGTGTTGTGTGTCATGTTGTGTAGTTACTGTACAACTGCTTTGTGTGTGAACACAACAGGATTACACTGTGCCTGCAGGGTTTGCATGGGATACTTTGCATACAGTTGTCAACATCCTTTCACACTGACCTAACACTGTAGTACTGTATAGTGTACTGGCTCAGTACTTTGACTGTGGTGGACAGTATCCTGGGCTTTAGTGCTATCACTGCTTTACGTTTCGATAGTGAGCACAACAGCCTGGTTAGGGGCCAGTTGTGTACATCTGACCATGCTGCAGTCTGTTCAGATATGAACTACTTAAACCAGGCTTGTCCAACATTGGTAGTGTATTCCACAACATAGGTGTACATTTGCAAACACTAGCGATGTGCCCTAGTCCATTTCTAATGCTAGTCGGAGAGTGTGTTTGTCCTTCGACACACATTGTAAGTGGAGTTTGCCATGACATATGTCATGGTTAGTATACTGTGCCTCTGTCTACCTGTGACATGACAGTGATACTCAGGATAAAGCTACCATCTCCCATCCACTCATCAAGATTCCTATAGAGGAAAATCGATAAGTGACTCTATGGGTAGCCTGTACTGGGAGTTTACTCATGGGTGGGGGTGGCTTCTGTGTTATGGATCATGCAGTACAGCTTGTCCTATGTAAGTCAGTGCTGGGGTTCAGGTCTCTCATGTGCATAGCTCACTGCCATTCAGATTGTACAAGGTGCAGCATGTTTATTGATACCAGCAACACAGGCAACACATGGCATCTGTGCAAGCTCTTTGATACTCCAGGTGAGGTACTGTTGGGGACTTTACGGTTGATAGAGGTGTCTGCTGAGGTACATCCCACAGGGGCTATTGTAGTCAATTGTAACACTGATGAAGGATGACTGCAGAGCCACAATGACCTCCCCTTATCTAGATCTGACAACCTTCATGATTAGGTGGGTATATGGTATGTTTCTGTAAACACTACAGCACATGTTTGTCCAATGCAGGATATCTATCACCTTGTGTCCCCAGGTCTCTCATTACATGTTAAGTACGTAATGGGTTAACACATATGTGGTAATTGGTGGGCACTTACTGTATATCCACGGGGGTTGACTATACACTTTTCTGCAATTAGCTTGCTGACATGGCTATGGCACCAGTTGTCTGTTTCTATGTGGCCCTTTTGTGGGATGCTTGTGTCAGCTGGTGGATCATATATGGTGAGCAGTTTGTAGTCCTCTGCAAACATGTTCAGACACAGTCCTTCCATGCTGGCCTGTACCTATGGGACATATATACCAGACGAGGGAGATCCCAGGACCAAGCCTTGTGGGATGCCAGTTATATCTGGTTTGTAGTCTGACATGGCTGCAGCATGTCTGACCATGTCTGTTCTGCCCTTGGTCTGGTTTGCAACCCCTCTACTGACATACGGGTTTATATTTAAGCTGGTAAGCTTATCTATAATGAAAACATAGGGTATTGTATAGAAGCCTTTGCAAAGTCCAGCTACGCTGTGTGGACCACATTGCCCTCATCAATGACCTTAATGACTGTTTCAATTGAGTCAAACATGTTTAGGGGCAGGATCTGCACTTAAGAAAGCCACACTGGGTAGGGTCCGGTGTCAGTAGGTCCCCAGTATCTTTATGTCTGCCGTACATGCTGATCCTTTCCATAGCTGTGCAGACCGAGCTTCTCAGGATTCTGGGGTGGTAGTTTTCAGTATCCATTCAGGCAACACCTTTGTTGAGAAGGACCACTGTTGTTGTACATTGCTCTTTGGGTACATATCCTGTGGTAAGGCTGACATTGAGCAGTAGTGTGATTTGGCATTCCATTCGTCTTGAAGTCCATGTTGGACTCAGCCCAGGACACCATCTCATACCATTGCTGCTGTGTGTTTTGCTTTGTAGATGCTGGCTGTTACCTCAGCATCTGCAATGTCAGGGGGCCAGCAGTCTGCTGGGATAGATAGTTTGCATTCTGGGGGGGGGGGGTTTGCACTGCAGCTGTCAGGATGTATGTTGGCAATATGTGTGTGTGTTTGGTATGTTGTTTGTGATATTAGTGTGATTCAGAGCATATCTGTGAATTCCCAACACGGTTCCTACCATCAGTTGTGAAAGCCTTGGGATTATCCTTAGTGTCCTGTACAATTTGTATCTTCATAGGTTCATAGGTTCATACTAGGCTATCCACCCTAGGGCATTTGTTAGCCTAGCCAGAGTGTGTGTGGCTTTTGCCACCCCTTGCTATATGAATATTATGGCCATTTATGATTTGCTTTGCTGTGCCTCTGTCTGGACATGACACAATGAAGACCCTCAGTGTAACTCTACAATCATCCATCCACTTGGCAAGATTCCTGTTGAAGAGTGTCAGTGAGGGGCTCTGCCTAACATGGAGTGGGATTCTGGTCCAGGGTGTGGGGAGCCTCTGGATTATGTATCTGTCCCTCCAGCACATCCTATTTCACTATTTGTTGATGTTGACATCTCTCACTCTCACAGCTCCAATGGCTTTGAGTTTTCTGGGGAGGAGCATGTCCATTAGTCCTGTGTTGGGCATGGCCTTGTACAACAGGCATGCAATGCCTCTGTGTAGGCAGTATGTGACTGCATTCAGCTGGGGTGTCTACAGCCAGGCAGCATATGACATATATTTGAGACCCTTTATCCTCTTGGTGAGGTACCTTTGAGGTCTTTCTAACTGCTGCAGGTGTCAGGTAAGGTACATCCCATATGAGGCATTGTACTAGATTATGGGTGTGATAAGAGAACAGTATAGGGGCACAATGACCTCTGTTGACGTAGATGTGAATCCTTTCATGATACGGTGTCCAATGTAGACAGTCTTCCTAGCCACATTGGCAATGTGAGTGTCACCTAACAGGTTACTGTCCACTTGTGTCCCTAGGTCCCTGATTACTCCTTCCATACATAATAGTTTACCACCTATGTGGTAATTTGTGGTACCTTGTTTGGTATTTGGTGTGATATTCATAATGTTCAGTGTGTTCAGGACGGCTGGGTGGGGTTCCTGTGTGTGAGAGTGTGGTCTGTAGCATGCTACAGACTGTACAGCAGTCTCGCCTACAGTTAGTTGCACATGGGTGGACTCCAATGCCTTGTGCATTGTCAGTTACCTGGACGTATGGGTGTCTGTGCTGAATATGGATACTCACCCTCCTTTTATGTTTTGTTCCAGGTTTTGGGGCCATGACACATGATATGTGGTATAACCTGGTAGTGCTGGTGTGCTGTCAGGAGGCTTGCAGCAGGTTTCTGTCACTGCACAGTCATCGATGTTCTCCATACTGGGGATGGCCTTGGAAGCATGCATATTGGGGTTTACACATCTGGCATTGGTCAGCATTACCCTTATGTTTCTTTACACTTATGTTTTCTAGGGTGGTGGGTTAGTCTTTTCAGCCTTGCCTACAAAAGGCTCTATGGAGGTGGCAAAGGCCTTATCCAATATCCAGACGCCCAGGGGTAACAGGTGCAAGCCATCGCAGGAATAGCTGCGTGGCTTGTCAAGCATGACATCCCAAGCAGACAGACATTGGATCCCGTTGGAATGACACCAGTAAGTGTGCCACTTGCTATGACTGATCATTCCATGTTTGTACTGTGGCATTATTCTTGGTAAGGGTAGGATGCTGCAAACAATGAGTGTCATACCGGCCTGGACTACATAATCAGAGAGCTCATCTATGTCTCTTTTCATGTAGTCTAGGGAGGTACATCTCAGGTCATTCACACCAGCATGGACTATGACTGCATCATATTTCTACTTGCTTTGGAGTGACCTGCATACTTGTGTTATGTGGCGTATTGTGGCAGCCTACAGGCAGCTTACTGTACCCTTTCCCTTGTTCAGTCTGGTGTGCGGGACAGCAGTGTGTCTCGCTATGGAGTCACCTATTACAACTGTATCAGGCATGTTGTTTCTCCTTCTGGCCTGTGACTGTTTGGCACACCAACTTTGTGTACTATGTGTTGCATGTGCTATGTTTGGAGGTTGTTTGATTGGGTGTCTGCTTTAGAGGCCTCTGTTGGTGTGCTGTGTTTGTAATTTGTGCCTCCGGGAATGTTTTTCTGTGTTTATGTCTTTGGTTTGCAGTTGTGATAGGTCTATGTGGGACTGTGTTTGTGGTGTGTGTGTGGTTACCTTCTCTTCCTGACTAGTTTTGGGAGTATTGAGTTGAGGGAGCTCAGCCACCAGTTTGGATAGATGGTTGCATTTCTCACATATATTTGTATTTCTTGGGGGGATTTGTGGGTTGTCTGTGTACTTGGGGCAGATGTAACATTGCCTCAGGATTCACAGATTCAACTTGTTGTGGCTGGCCTTAGTGGATTGTATGTGTGGACATATTTTATTGCCATACTACTGATCAGTGATTACTTCATTGTTTATGTTTGCTCTATCATGTAGTAGCTTCCTCATTCTCTTGCATGGTTTGGTTATGGCTGGTGTCCACCATGCCAGATGCCTGCATGTATGGCATTGTGTCTTGTTTTAATTTAGGATTGCATAATCCAAGCATTCCTGGTAGTGTTCATGGAATGGCTGTATTACAGGTTCTGAGGTGTGGCCCATATTTTGCACCTGCACAGCACCTTTAATGGATTCCACATCAGTTTGGAGGAGTGCAAATATTGCTTTACACATGTTTTCCACTGTGGTTTTCTGGCCAGGGACTGTGGTCAGGATTTGTATATCCAGTGTGATTACTCTATGGTCTGGTTTTACCAGTGAACAATACACTTCTCGTCTTGCCATCCAGTACCCATGTTGCTGATTATCACATCCAGTATGCTTACCCCTCTTGTGGGAGTGGTACGTTGTTCCTGGGCATTTTGGTTTATGGATTCTATGAACTTTTGTCCTACAGTGTTGGAGCTAGTATAATGCTCCCAGTCTATGTCTGGGTATTTTCAGTCACCCAATATAATGTGGTTTGGAGGACTTGATATATTCATGTATTCCAGCATAGGCCAGGCGCAGTTCCTGGTGTTGGGACAGTAGTCTGTAGCAGGCTATAAACTGGGGGGCAGTTTTAGCCACTGTTACTTGACCATGGCTAGTCCATGCTGCTTCTTGTTGTGGTACCAGCATGGGGTGTGGTTATCCTTGACAATTATTGCTAGTCACCCTCCTTTTGTAGCTTGTTCCATGTTTTGAGGCTGTACAGCACAGTATGAGGTGTAACCTGGTAGTGTTAGGGTGCTGTTGTGAGCCTTGACTCAGTTTTCTGTTACAGCACAGATATCAACATTCTCCATACTGGGTGAGTTTAGACTGCATGCATCTTGCTGTTTCGACTTATCCCTTATCTTATTCTTATCCCTTCTGATACCTATGGAGGTAGGTTTGTGTTTTGAGCCTTACCTATTCATGGCACGCTGTGGGTAACAACAGCTTTTGCCAGTATCCATACAGCCTGCACTGATAGGTGCACGCCAGTCCTAGCAGGTGGAGCATCATGTCATGCTCAGCATGTCATCCCAGGCTGGCACACATTGGATCCCCTTTGACTAACTGCGATACTTCAGTCAATTATTGCCCTTGATCATCTCATTGTCATATTGTGGCATGATGCTTGGTGAGGGTTGGATGTTTGTCAGGGTCCTCAGGTGTGCATATAGTACATGGTGTTACATTACTTAACACATTGCATTCATGCCTCAGGTGGTGCTGCAGGGCTGCCTCTGTCAGATGCACATATTACACTCCCTGTACATGTTTGTGAGCAGGTCATGTCATTTTAGGCATCCCTGTTATTATCTGAGTGAGTCAGAGGGGGTATCATTCCCAGGGTTCCTACTGAGCCAGTGTATGTGCTATGCGTTGCCTCTTTGCCAAGGCCAGGGCATACTGGGCATGCCTCCTTCTGCCTACTGGTGCAGGCTCAGGTTGTTCCTCCTCCGAGTCACGCTTTGCCTGTGATGGCCTTGGCAATGGTGGGGGGCTGTTTGTCCCGGCCCTATGCTGGTCCTGCTGCAGCTGTTTTCGCAAGATCATATTATGTAGCATAGCACATACCATGACAATTTGGGTACATGTAGTTGGTGTGTACTGCAAGGCTGCACCAGATGTGTCCAGACACCAGAACCGTGACTTGAGCAGCCCAAACATACGCTCTATTACATTACGTGTTTGTGCGTGTGCCTCATTATGGCGTTCCTGTTCAGGTGTGTGTGCATTTCTGATGGGTGTCATCAGCCACGGCTCCAGTGCATAACCTGCATCCCCCACTAGGTGTCCGTGCGGGATGTCCCCATTGGCAAATGTCTGGTACAGCTGCGTCAAATGCCAGATGTGGGAATCATGGTAGCTCTCAGGCCAGCCAGCACACACATTCATTATTATGCCCTGGGCATCACACACGACCTGGCAATTGATGGTGGGGAAGCCCTTGTGGTTGATGTATGCCCTACTCACCGGCTGGTGCTTTGATGCGTATATGCGTGCAGTCTATTGCACCCACTACCTCAGGGTATTCCGCTATTTGCTGGAAGAGACGCATATTGCTGGCCAATACCTCACAGGCATTGGGGAAATATACATGATCACCGACATGTGTTGACATGGCATCCAGGAACTGGTGCAGTACCCTGGAGGCTGATGCCTGTGATATCCCCATCATATCACCAGTTGGTCTCTGGAAGGTACCTGTTGCTAGTATTCTTAGGCCAACACATACCTTGGTTTCCACTGGGATGGGTTCCCTCTGTTGGTTCTGTGTGTGAGGCGTGGCCTGCACAGCTCCACTATTTGCTGCAGGAGGTCTCTGTCCACTCTATAGCACTCTACTATCTCCAGCTCATGTAACCCGGGGTAGGTGACCCTGGGCCTGTACACTCTTCTCCGTCTCCTCACTGTGGGTTGTCTGGCACCATCTGCATTGTCACCACCCTCAGCAAGTCGCCTATGTCTCATTATGACAGCTATGGCAGCCCCTAACATTTCTGCTCTGAGTTCAGCTTTTTCAGTTTAAACTTCTAATAGCTTACTCCTGTCTTGCAGTGTCTCTTGAGAGAAACATCTTGCACTGCTGTTTGCAGATTTTTAACTGTTGGGCTGAGCTACTCTTCTGCCTGTGTAATTGCCTGCTTCTAATTGTTTTCACCTGCTAGCTCCAGCAGTATTCCCTGCTAGCTTCCTACTAATTATGTTTCTTCCTTTTTCCTTTCTGTTTCCTCAGGGGGGAGCAGCGTGTATACCAGCAGAAACATGCTCACAGTGGCTTACATGCGCGCACACATGCTTACACGGCTCAGAATCGTCTTATTTGGGTTAAAACGCGTGCACACCTACTCAAGCAGTGTTACAGCTCTGCCAACAGGCTTCTACATGCTAAGTCTGCCCTACACGCGCACACACCCACGCAAACAGTGTTAAACATCTCCCAACAGGCTCCCACATGCTCAGTCTGCCTTACATGCGTGCACACTGTCTTACTCACACTTCATGGCGCGCACATGTGTGCATGCACGCCCAGCAAGAAACTTTGGTGTAGGCAACAGTGTACACCTTCCATTTCTTGACTTTCTCATGCTTATCTAGTGGCACACCTCTTTCCATGATATCTGTCTGACATCTGTCATGTAACTCTGACCTCCAATGAACTGCATTTCTTTCTACCATTCCCCCCTGTGATGTCACCTATCTCCTATTCTGTTCCTCTCCCTTCTGTAACTCTTACACTACTCAGAATGTGCTCATTTGCTATGTGACAGTGGAATTCAGTATCCTAACACTCATTTGCATCAGATTGCCTACTAATGCTTAGTTACATCTCTTAGACTCAGCTTCCCCCCTTAGCAACCACTACACAGTGGCCATGTTGTTTTTGGTCTGCTGGTCCCTGCATTGAAATTCCATGTATTGCATAAAACCCACATTTCTGGGTTTATAACCTTCATTTTTATATTTTATACAGCGCAGCCCGTTTGCGCGGGGCTGCGCTGGGTTTAAACATCGGCGATCGCCGAAAAAAAAAAATATATTTTTAATATATTTGCATCAGGTTACCTTGCCAATGGCCACATATTTGGCCATTGGCATGCTGCCTGACACATATGCACCCTTTATTTGGAGCTGACATGGCTCCATTGCAGTTTTTGCAGAAACGTACTCAGTTGTCAACTGAGTACATTTCTGCAGCTAAAACGGCTCTTACACGGGCTGTTCTGGGCTTCCTGGATCACTAATCATCCTCATTTGCATGCTATTCGGCTGCAAGTGAGGTGATTAGCTTATCCACGCCCACTCCGTGTAAGAGACGTTTTAGCTTGTCTCTTACATGGACTTTGGGCTGTTCCTGGATCCCGAAGGCTGCATGGAGTCTTACACTACTCTTAGGCTCCATGCAAGCCTTCGTGAATCCTGCCCATAGATATATATAATTTGCAGGGGATGTAGGGTGCCCCCTGCAAAAATGTTAAAAAGAAACTCAATCATTTGGTCTCTTCAATATTTTTTTTCGAGTTTCTGAAAACTCGATCAGCTGATAGGGATATATATATATATATATATATATATATATATATATATATATATATATATATATATATATATATACATATGATGTAACTCTCTACCTATCATTTCAGGAATATATTTGCTTGCATCTTATGCTCCTTAGCCATTTACTATGCAAGTAATAAAATCCAAATCTCATCAGAAATGCAACTCCTTAGCCCTGTCTTAACAAAAGGTAAGAAAAAGTTAGTAAATGCGTAGTAATAAACAATTTATAATAAGAGAAGTGCTAAAACCCTCCCAAACTGCTACCCCATCCAAATAAATACAAAATAAAATAAATAAAGCCACTAGAATCCAAGTCTGTGATTTGATTATAAAAAAGATAAAAATAATGAAAGATAAAATAAATAAAAAGGTCACAACCGGCCACTTGGAAAATCTGATTAACAGCGAAAATGAACCTAATCATGAATAATTAGACTACTTAAAAATGTTATAAAAGAATGATGACATTAAGAAATCCTTATTTAACTCCAGAGCCATAACTAGGGCAGGATGAATGGAACAGTTACCTGGACTCAAGTTGTAAGAGGCCACAGCTGGTAGGTTACAATGGTGTGAGAGTAAAATAACAGCATTGATTTAAATGAATGTTGATGCTACAATTACATCTCAGCTGGAGCATTGAAGTACTTGGCAATTACAATTTTAACAAGCAAACAAGCACCTTGCTACATTTGCAGCTTTTCAGCTTTGAGAAGAGCTTTTTCTAATTACTATTATTGTTTTTTTTTTTTTTTTTTGCTTCCCGGTTTTAAGTTGGGAGGTCTTGTCAGTCTGTGCATCTGCTCAGGTACCAAACAAGCTAGTTATGGTTCTGCAGAATAACAAAAGCTTGCCTGACACATTAAAATACATTAAAAATCACAAATGAATTAGTACAGAGAACAATCCATTGGATAATCTGTTTGCAAAAACCTGCATAAGCTATGTATAACCTAATTGACTAAATTGCAGGACTATAATTACTGAATTCCATTGAAATGAAAGGAAAACTGTAATTCAGACACAGAAAAAAAAAATAAAGTGCAAAAGGACAAAGTGAATATGTGAGGGGCAAATCTGTGTGATACATGAAATGTCATGTACTGTAAGATTATATAACTTAGGTTTTCACTTTCGGTAAGCCATATATGACAAAAACTCATTCTCTAATCATACAGTAATGATATTTCATGTATCATATGACATAGATACAGATGTGTAGGCACTCATATATAAATATATAAAATGAGCACATGCATATTTACATATGTGAAGAGAGATATAAATAAAGGGAAATACAGATTAGACTTAAAGATGAGACTGGGGGCCATCATATTCTATAGCTCCCGGAAGTATGTTAGGCTCTGATGTAAGCTTAATGACCTATGAACAGAGAAAAACATAGTGTCCATAGGAACATAGGAACTTGTGAACAATACTCAGTAAATGATAACTCAGTAAATGATAAGAGAATAATAGCCCTATACAGCTTTAAATAAGACACACTTAAAAGATTGTGCCACCCATTATGAGTACTTAATAGTGCCCCCTTCCAAATTAAGCAGTGTCATACATCAGTACCCTTGTTTAAATTTGTGTCTACCCATCCAAACATCTTTAAAGGCAGAGAAAGTAATACTTTTCTAGACCTATAGTGGCAACTTATTCCAGCAAATTGAGTTAGGAACCTATCCCTCCAGTGAGTCTTATCTGTTGATTTAAATTTAGATCCCTAGAATGGATGTTTCTAGAGCCACTGGTTTTGTGAAGAGATAAGAGGTCAATTTTGATTGGGTCTTTCATGGTTTGAAAGGCTAGACGTGTTACCTTGGAGCAGATGGTAGGCTACTAAGTATAAGGAGAGCTATGCTAATCTGTTGGGATAGTTGAAAGATTTAAGGCCTTTAATTTATTTGGTTAAAAAAATCACTGGGGCCCTTCCAGCTGAGTGACGTACTTGGATTTGTACATATCAAGCAGGACACTTCATTCAATGTTGGTCTTATGAGGGAATATTACAGTGGTAAGATAAGTTCTTTGGTTCCAGAAGATATTCCCTTGGATATTATCTGAAACAGATAGAAGGATTTTCCAACTTTGACGGGAAATATTGTGATTAAATGAAAGAGGTAGTTGGCTACATAAATATACAGGTACCTTATTACTGCATCTGTTTAACGATAACAGTTACTTATAACATACGAGGTAGGAACAGTTGCTTTTTTGATGAACACCACTCTACTGTATTTTTTTGAATTTAGCTTGAGAGTGTTTTCAGTTCACCAGTTATGTTCATATTTCAAGCACTTTTGGAGTAGTTTAGTATCAGTGGATGAGCAGATAACAGTGTCTAGCTTGCAAACGTTGACAAACTTGGTCGACCACACTTCAAGGATATTCGCTTATATGTCTGGAAAATAAATACCAAACAGGAGAGGGCCTAGCATGAATTCCCATGGTACTCCACTAATTATTACTCTTTTATGTTCAGAGAGGGTAGCAGAAAGTTACATGGGATCTGTTAGATAGCCAGGTTATAACCCAGAGGACAATATAAGGGCTTACATTGTTTGCCTAACTGTCCAACAATACCAGAATGGGGATAGTTTCTAAAATCTTGGCCAGGTCAGCATAAGCTTTCACAGAGTTACTACTGTCCACAGAAATCTATGTCCTTTTCATAAAAGAAGACTAATAGATGAGTGGCACCCATGTTATAATTATTCAAATATATCAAAATAATGCAGGTGGTAGAGTGCGTTGCATGATGTTACCTGTGGTTTTGTTCCCATATATAAGGTGGTAGAGTGCGTTGCATGATGTTACCTGTGGTTTTGTTCCGATATATAAGGTGGTAGAGTGCGTTGCATGATGTCGGCTGTGGTTTTGTTCCCATATATAAGGTGGCATCCTATGTTCCTTGTTCTTTTCTGATAGGCAAGCTCTAAAGTCATACAACACTCACCAGTCACCTCTCTACTGAGCCATAGCTGGCTTGTCTGTCAACTTGCGTAGAACTGGTAAAAAAGAAGGTGTTGGTACCACAAATGCATATGAGGTGAGACTTCTTCAAGTAATATCCACAAACGGAGTAAACGAACAGTACTTTAATTAAGAACAATTTACGTAAAACACTACAAGCGTTTTTCGTTCAGCACAGTGTCCGAACTTCTTCAGACAAACACTGGCGCTACCAACAGCCTGTGTTTAAATAATGAATTGGTTGTAACATCATTAATTCATTAAATCAATTAAATAAATTAATTTAACCTGATTAAAAAACAAACACTGTATCCTGTATATACAAAACTCTCCAGTCAGTATTTAAAGTGTATGTCTACTTTCTTCTCACACTTTAAATATAAACTTATGATAAAATCAGTAATCATATCATTAATGTAAACTTGTTTCGTATAAAGCTATAAATCCAAACCAAGCCTTCATGAAATAAAGGCTTGGAAACTTGTTCTACAAGTCAAGAAACAGTCATTTCTTTTTTTCTTTTTTTCTAAAAAATAGTTGTTACAAAAAAGAAAACAAACTTGCGTAGAACCCCATCTGACAATCATGCTGCCTGACAGCTTGCACTTGTGGCAGCTGCAAGACGTGGCTCAAAATGAAGAGCTAGGACTTTTTTGCTTGATTACTGCATAGCCCCCATAAGAGGGAAGTTGTGTTCATGTACGGATTCACATTGTGGGCCTTCATGATGCACCCACCTCCTCTTTTTTCGGCCCTTTATCTTCTTTGGAAAACCATACTTTTCTGCTGTGGTGCCCTCACCAATTACTGGTGTGAAAAATCAAAATGCTTCTCACTCTTGTCTGGGTTTTATAAATAATATACCTCCTTTACTCCACTTTCTCACACTTCTCTTTATGTGTACTATTCTTATTCCTCTTTAATACCTTACCTATTCTTGAGTTGACCACTTATGCACCACTGCACTTCAAATATACTTCCAAATTTTATTCTCCCTGCTTTATAACCCCTCTTAACCCTACACATTAACATGTACTATATATACTCCATGTTGGGTTCAAAGTATTTGATCCCCCTGCATCAGAGAACTCATTCCTTTGTAGTTTTAATACATTTCATCTCACCCATTGTCCACAGAAATGTCTTAATTGCATCTCAGCTACATTCAGTTCATTTATTTACTGTATCTAAAGTTGTCTGGTGTTGCTTAACTGAATCACAGTACAGGGAAAACAGTATGCTCCTCACTCCATTTTCCCTCCTCTCACCCACCTACATCACCATGTGCTTATCCCTTGTTTTCCCAAATTTATTCATTCTTAAAATACCCCATTTTAATGGTAGGAACATTAAAATCAATTGGAATTGCTAGAGGCCTAGATTTTGTCAAACAGCACAAACATATCTGTTTATACCCGAAGCTGTGCTGAGCATATCAGACATCTCTTCTCCACTGCAAGAGTCAACATGCATCAAGTATTTCTCCCCTGCTATATTCAACATGAATCTAGTATTTAGAAAAGATAAATCAAGTCCTAAATGCAGAGGTGACAAACTTTCTCTTTAGGTAGAGCTAATCAGTCTATTACCATCTGATTGTTTCATAAGAATGAGAGCTTATTTAAGCTGTAATTTCTGAATTTTATTACCACAGAAAGCTACTTGGCTGAAGGGAAATAATAATACTATCAGGAGGCAGCAGCTACTTAGTTCATGCAATAAGCTTTAAATTTGGAATTGCTAGTTCCAACTCCTTAGGCTGATATCCTGATCTGCTTACTATGTCCTTTATTGTTTTGCCTGACAGGCTATTGGTATCAGCATAAACCACAACATATGTCCTTCCCTACCATTTGGTAACAAGTTTTGCCTTCTCTCCTGTCTCACTACATCTGAGCCCCAAAACCAGTTTCAACATAATCTGATCTCTCCTGCCACTTTTGCCAAGTAACTTAATATCCATGCTGGCTGAGACCGTAATCACCAAATCTCTTTTTTACTCTCTCCCTCACTCCATATTGGCCTTTTTCTGCTTTCTGTCCCTTCTCAATAGCCTGGTATGCAAACTTTCCCTCCACTGATTTACTATCCCCATTCCTCCACACTGTCTGTGCTGAGTGTTCCACTCCCTTAGAGGTATCTGATTCCTTTCCCATCCCTCCCTTCTACATTATTCTAGCAAATTATTTTCAGTATTTTGTTCCTTTTCCCATCTGTGCCTCCCATATTGCTGAATGCTTTTCTCTACTCACTTCTCTTTTGAGTTGTGCCAAAACTCACTGTAATTGAATTTTATTACCCAAGAAAGCTACTTGGCTGAAGGGATATAATAATACTATCTGGAGGCAGTAGCTACTTAGTTCACGCAATAAGCTTTAAATTTGGAATTGCTAGTTCCAACTCCTTATGGAAAATATGGCCACCTCTGGGTCTGTCTGTCTTTCATCATTTGTCATTGTAACAAGAACCTACCCATCAACCTTGGATTTCTTTTTCTAGTTCTGTTTTTTCATGGATGAATCTCTCACTCCATCCTTTCTTCTTCTTTTTTTTGTCTTATTAATTGCCTGTTTTTATTTGACAAGCTTCTGCCCATATCCCCCTATCATCTGCCTTTCTTACCTTTTACTTCTTCCTTATGACATCCTATTCACTAGCCAACTGTTGCTTCCTCCCTGCTCTATTCCACACTTTATAACCCTACTAGCCAGCCCACTACCATCTCTGGTACACATATTCTACCTAAAAATTCCCCCATTCCCCAGCAGACATCAGACCCTTTGCCATCCCAAAGCTGCTTGAGCTAATCTTCTGCAGGACATGATGAGCACATCACGTCTCCTTGACACTGTTCTCGCAGAACCCCCTACTATCTACTTATCTATTTAATCAATCTGTCTATCTATCTGTTTATGTATATGTGTCTGTTGGTGTGGGTGTGTGTGTATTCCTTAAAAATGAATGTTTTATATATTGAATGTAAAAAAATTGTCATAAAGTACTGCCTCCACAAATAGTCAAAATATGTTTTTTTCCTGCACTCCTGTATGCATCACCCTTATTTACAAACTTGCAAATCACTCAGCAAACACACACAGGACTCAAACTTAGTGAAAGTTTTGAAACATGAGGAGAAAAAATCTAAGATGACTTCCCCGTTCAGTCTAGCAGAAGCATATCGACATCAAGCAGAAATGGAAATCAAACCAGAAGTAGATAAAAGTCAGACGGCAAAGGAATGTGCCAAAAAGCAAAAGAAAGAATATAAGGTGAAGGATCAGATGAGAAGGCAAGAAATGTGGAAAATGCATAAATACAGTTGCAAGTGTAGAAAACTTCTGGAAGAACCCCATGTTGATCAGGATTGAATGCAAGAATGGTTAAGGAGAGGTGAAATCAAACTAAAAGATGAAAGGTTTATATTGGAAGCCCAAGACAGTGGGCTATGCACATGTTGGTTTACAAAGTCCATTGAACATGTGGGAGAAACAGACAAATGTAGCCTTTGTAAAACAGAATTAGAAACAGTCCCACACCTTGTTGCTGGTTGTGACATACTAATGGCAGAAGCACTGTATACTGAAAGGCATAATAATCTGGCAAGACTGTTGCACTGAGGATTGTATAAACAGTATGGTATTGAAGTAGCTGAGAAACACTGGAAACATGAGCCACACGGCATCATAGAAAATGATGAAGTCTACATCACATGGGATCAACTATTGCCAACAGTTCAAAAGATAGATGCTAGAAAACCAGCTATAGTGGTCCATGAAAAGAAGACAAAAGTAGCATTGATCATTAAAATCACTACACCCAGTGACTACAGTGTCTTGCGTACAGAGAGACACAAAGTCATAAAATATCAGGATTTGCAGGCAGAAATAAGAGCAATGTGGAAGAAAGATACTCAGATGGTTCCAATAGTAGTAGAAGCAATGGGTCTTATAAAAAAGAATCTACAGTCATATTTAGATATGCTACCAGTACATTTAACTCCATATTAATTGCAGAAGGACTCATTACTGGGCACATTATGGGTGCTGTAATGAGCACTTCTGGCTGACATCAAAGATTGAAACAATACTAATTTCATGAACTTCAATCTTACTTTAACTTAGGAATGAGGTCCATTCTCATCATAGTAATAGAAACACAAAAGATTTGGAGAAATTAAAAAAGGGACAATCAACGTTAGAGGCATGCTACAACAAAGTAACAAAATTTGCTACAAACCTCTCATATAGAAGTCTCCAGTGTCTTGCCTCAAAACAAATACACTGGTTAGGACTACTATAACACCTTATCTACACCCAGCTAATCACAGATCATAACTTTATCTACAATCCTGATAATTGCCCCCCACCAAAAAAAACAAAAACATCCTTCAGCTGCATTCACCATGTAGTTTTGCTCCAGTGAAAGAACTTCTTTTGGCCACAACACAGTCATGCTCTGTATTCCAGTTCTGTCACCAAACTCTGAAACAAGTTACCACTTACACTAAAACATATAAATTCAAAGGTTTTAAACCCAAATTAAAACAACACCTGATTGACTCCTGGCTGTGCATGTTTACTTCACCTGGACAACGTGGAAACTTCAAATCACTGTCATGTCTATAAGACACCTGGCTTATTGACACCTTAAGCACACACAAGTCAATTGCACAGCTGAACTAACTCACCCCAGTTTCTCTACAAATGTCTCCCTTTTTCCTCCAGTTTCCCTAAATTAACATCTTTCTTTCTCATCTCTCCCTACCAGCCCTTCTCCATTTCTCCCTGTTTTCTCCTTTGTCCCTTACTTTGCCTCCATTGTATTTCACCCAAGCTGAGGCTGAAATTGGTCAGTATTGATCAGTGCACTACCCTGGTAAATGAATATACATAAATAAATAAATATCCTTTCTGTAACATACTATTTTAATGTTGGACAAACTGAATATCACTCTTAAGGATCTTTATATAAATACCATGCTTCCTTGGAATTTTACATATTAGACCATTTGTCAGTGTTGTTTGTTATTAATGTATTGTAACATTAGAACCCTATATATATTAGACCAATATTGCATATTGTCTTTATTTTTATTGTAGTGATTTTCTTAGAAACCCTGTGTATTAGAACACTACTGAATGCATTTTTATTCTTATTGTTTGGAGCTTTTCTCCACTGAAAGGGACTTTTCTTGTCTAGCTGATCTATCCTGCTCAACGTTAATATCTTAATCTTTCAATATTAACTCTTAGAGAAGACCTCAGGGTCTAAATTACAAGGCAACAGTTATAAACAAGTATAAACAAGTATAAATAAATTGAAACCCAGTAAATGCATACAGTTGTAATAGCTGTAACAAGCCAACCATATTTAAACTGTAACTACACCAACAAGATCCTAAGTAATTATTCCAAAAGTTAACAAACATAGCTTAATAAGTTCAAGAACAAAACCAAACACACATTTTAGTTGTAGCTGAAGCCAATCAAAAGCTTGTTTTTGTTACTGCTCTAATTGCTCTAACAATATCAGAAAAAAATAGACGTAGAAAGTCTAAAAATCTAAATCGTTGCATGATGTACTGCTTCACAAAATTCCTGAATATGAACTGCCAATATAGTTCAAAGAAGTATCACCCTGCAAATATCGTGCTAGATGGGGTGTTGCGTCCTTGACTGATAGACTCAAGTGGCAGACTGATTGCCACATGCATGAGCTATCAAAAAAGCATGAGAATTCAAAATTAATAATTGATTACAAAGTTAATAATAGGAAAGGAAAGATGAAAAGAAAAAGGTAATAGGTAGTGATTTTCTGTTGTTATACAATGGGATTACATTAATTTTTCCAATTTATTTGTGGTTTGGATTTATTCATTTGCAGCACAAAAATCTAACTGAACATAAACAGAAATAAATGTTATAAGAGGGATTGTCTCCTGCTCCTTAATCCCCTGCCATATTACAACAGAAATAGTTAAGTGATGTCTGTTATGTTGTGTTTACACATCTCTGTCTGTTGTTGCTCTTGGTTCAGTATTTAGTGCAAACTGTGTCATTTGGGTTTAACATCTTTTAAATTGTGTTAATGTTTTATGTGTACTTCTTGGGGTGAGAAAGAGAGTGGTAAGGTACAAACTGAATGTTGTTTGCTCTTCAGCAAGTGACTCCGCCACTCAAGATCTGTATTCATGCAATGAGACAGGTGAGGTTGAGGTTTGCTGCTGTGCATTCAGGGTGGTAGTTCATTCAGATATAACCTGAACCTCAAGTCAAAATTCAAAAGAGGTGTAAAATAGCAAACAGACATCTGCCAAGTTTTTCAGAAGTGTAAGTAGCTGTAATGCAACTGTCAAAATTTAAATTTAAACTGTAAAGTTTACTATAAAGATCCTAACTGGTATGGGCATCAAAATCTAAACCAATTGTATCTGAGGTACTGAATATTGTAAATGAGATAAAGGAACTAGAAATATAGTCTTTAGAAAAGGGAAGGAGCAAACTGCATATTGTAGGAACAATGCATACAAAATAATGTTTAGAGGGATGAGTGAAATTTAAGAGAAGGCAGGAATGGAGAAAGTTATGTAATGATTGACTGAAAATTGGTAAAATGTATATAGTACGAAAATGACAAAAGAAATTTTAACAGTTTTCTTTTCTAATGATACATGTGTACCCATGTCACTATTTTAATATCATATTTAATATATTTTAAAAAAGAATAATAACCAAAACAAGTTTGAACTACTATGAATGACCACACAGCCTGACCAAGAAGATGGCACACTGCCAAAAAAAGTTGCTGGAATCATGAATTGAAATAGCAATTTATGACTCCAGCAACATTTTTTTAGGAAGAGTGTTGTGTCCTTGATCAGGCTGGGCTGTGTGATCATTCATATTTTAAAAAAAGACCCTAACAAATAAAGTTATCAAACTTAGCTATTAACAAAAAGAAAATTAAGCAAATTATTTGGTTGGTGTTAAACCCATTCACAAGATTTTTTCCTTTCTATGTTTTGCTCTCAAATCTGATACATCATTGATCAGTTTAAAAAGAAATCTGTAGAGATTACAATAGAAAGGTAAATATTTCTCATTTTGTGGTATGGTAATATTTCAAGGAATGCTGATGGACTTTATATTGAAACTTTATTTATCAGACATTGGTCCTGCCTTATAACTTAGACCAAGTAAATATCATAGACAAGCTATTGCTTTAGGGTTTTATCCATTTATGCCGTGGAAGCATCATTTAGTTTGTGTTGGAGAATAACCTGCAGTCTTTGCATTACAAGTTGGTGGAACAAGAAATGTAGATGGATGCAAGGACTGATATGTTAAAGATTGCATGAATTGTCTCTGCACATTGCCAGTCTCATAAAGGAGATTATATGTCAGGGTGCAGCGCTCCCATCTAATTTTTGAACACAGTAGGAAGTAGTGCACTGTATGCCAGGTCATAGCACATAGCCAGCTGGTGTAGCTATTTCACATTTAAACTTCCTAGCTTGGCTGTATCCCAAAAAAAATTACAATAGGCTGGAGGCCCATGCTCTGGCGGACTGGTCATTCAATGGACAGCAGAAGGTGTGGCCAATGCACTGAGAGGCTGTATCAAGGTGTTGTCTAATTAGTAATTCATATGCTGAGAGTGAGGCTTATACATTACACTTAGACAGGGACAGTAGGGGAGGATGGATCAGAAGCTGTGTAATGACAATTCTTCCTTCTTAGGAAAACGCCAGATGATCTCACTGCTAATCACACAATGAATTTGGATAACTATTATTTCAGAATTAAGCCTGCCTCCCTATTATAGTCCACAATTAAGCTTGTACCTTCCAGCAGAAATCTAAGCTCATTTGTGGCTATATAACCCTACTTTATTAATGTCATAATAAGTAAATCTTCTGTTTCTATTTGTACTAATACAACTCCATCTTTCACTCTAAAATCTGTTACTGTGTGAAGGATTCATGGCACCAGAGAAGATACAGAATCAGTTTTCTTTTTTACAAAAATGATGTGCACAAGGAAATGGATTATTGTAGATGACCTGATTACAGTGTTATAAATACAAATTATCAGTGACCTGATTGCACTTTTACCATTTATCTGTTCAACCATTTAATTTATTCCCTCTTCTTCTTTTCCTCCTAGGAGGTTACCTTGAGCACAGCTGAGTGACAACATATCCCTAAATGTGATTAGAGCCCAACATTACAGATGATGTCACCGTATGGATCTTATTTGGCAAGGCAGAAGACACTTTGGAATGAACAACAGTTGTACTCATTTAGATTTGCATCTTTGTTTTTACCCTTTTCAGCTTGCTACATTTCTGGTTGGATTTCAGCCTTAAGTCTTGTAAATAGTTTATTTGGGTGGCAGGGAAGGTTTTTGACTTGCTGTCACCTTAGAATAGACTCAACTACCTCTTATTGTTTTTATGAACACAACTTGAAGAATGATTCTCGTTAAATGGTTTTCACTAAATTAATGCTAATGGCCTAAATGATGAAAAGAAGAGAGATTATTTCAGATATATCACCTTTCCTCTCCTTTGAGTTTCTTATAGCTGGGCTCAGCCTCATTTCTGTACACTCCAGCAGGAGACAAGCAAGTCGTTTACATTGTATGTCTGCTGTTAATTACTAACTACAACATTTTGCTGCATTTAAATTGCTTTTATGTGACAATTGTCTGCTTATTAATTATTGTAATTCTTGCTATTGCTCCTTTAGATAAAAGAAACATTCATTATTTGTGACTGGTTCATGAGTATGATATGATGAGCTTTTATTGCTGCAGGTACTAAGAATTATGCTATTGATTCAGACTATTACTATACATATTCCTTATTAATTTTAAGTTGAAAATTTAAGAGTAATAGTGTTTTTATAGATGGCAAACCTATACTGCATGTATCTGGATGAAATGAAATGTTGATACAATGACACGATCAGGCTAGAGATGCATTAGTAATGGTTTGAGCCACGATCATGGTTATACTATGTAACAGAAGGTCAGACTATGTAAAAGGAGGCTTTTAGTAGATGCTGTTTCAGGATTAAGTTTACATTCTCACCCCCAACCTGGTAGTTTTACCGGTGTGAATAAATGAATTGATATTTGACCGAAGTACAAGTATCTATTTCTTTAATAGAGATAATCTATTTAGCTTCCCATATTTCAGTATAGTAAAAGCATAGCAGCCTTCCACAGCAAACACTCATTGGCAGGTGGCTGTATAAGTGGTAATCATCATGTTTCTTTAAGGTGCAACTCCTTTTCTGTATACTTGATGTGTGACATGGAAAAATGCACTTCAGGAACAGCTGGCTTTTTCAAGTAATAAGATAAATAGAAGGTCTGTACCATTCCTCTTCACTTATTTATTTACCAGGGTAGTGCACTGATCAATACTGACCAATTTCAGCCTCAGCCCGGGTGAAATACAAAACATTTCATAAACAAAAAATACAGAAATAGAAGTAATACCAGAGTAATTCAGACTAATTACATAGGAAACTGCATATATACATTCCAGTGAACAAGCACAGTGCAATAAGCAGAGTGTGATGTAAAATATATACATTCATTTCTAAAGTGTCAATCTTCAGTAAATCTTGAGAGAGGAAAAGAGACGTGGAAAGGAGACAGGAATAGTGTATTAGGTGATGTCTCCTGTGTTCCAACTGGAGCATTTGTTTTGGATGAAGAGGTGCTCTTTGAGTTGCATTCTGAATTTGGACTAAATGTTGATTTCCTTCAGGTTGATGAGAGAGCTTGCCAAAGAGTAGGTGCCTGAGAGGAGAAAGCATATGCAGTGGTATGGAGTTTGGTTCCAGGAGTAGTGAGGGTTGGTGTGGCTTGTGAGTAGTTTATCAGGTTATACAAGGAGGTTTTTGTGAAGTTTAGCTGCCAGGGGAGTAAATGTGTGGAGTTGGAGTAGTTTATCTTTGTTTTAGGGATAGCAATTTGGCTTTTCCTAGTGTGATACAGTGATGCTCATAGAGAAGCGAATTTGTAATGAATGTTGTTAGAGATAGTCTGGAGTATGGCAATCTTTTTCTTGGGGGCAGAAGCAAAAATTGTAAGCCCATATTCGAGATGTGAAAGGAAAACTCCTTTGCCAATGGCTGCCCTGGCTGGCTGGGACAGAAAAGGGGAGATATTTTTGGTCCAGAAGAGGAGGAAGTTTATTTTGGCTCAGACTTAGTCTATGTGGAAATAGAAGTTTAATGACTGATTAAGTCATAATCCTAGGTATTTGAAGGTGGAGATGCCTCTATGGAATGGATGCGTAAGTCAAAGATAGCTAAAGAGTCAGGTGTTTTGTGAATTTTCACTTTTTTACCTAACTGAGGAACTTAGTCTTAATGCAAGCACTGCTTTATTTCTATTTTAGATGTAGTGTCAGCAGTTTCTTGTGTTACTAGCAATACTGGGATCTTTTTTCAGTGAATGCCAACTGCAGTTAACCTAAATTTAATTTGGCTACATTTTTTGTAATGCTGTTGAGGTGCTGGCCATTTGTGCCTTTAAGGTACCCAAACAGATATTTGGCAGTCTAACACTAAAACTGAATGATATAATTTGGACATTGAGGTGCACTCAGTCCTTTCCAAATAATTAGCTTACTGCAATTGTTAAGCCTCACATCTATTGTGCATGGTAATCTGGTGACTCTGCACACCCCATTCTTATGAGCTGCATCTAATTTAAAGTCTAATTTAAAGTGTTGCCAATCCCCAGCTTTAGGAGCTGAAATGCATCCAAGCTATCTAAATATGCAAATTTTTAGATACCTTCCCATACTAATCAAAACATTTACAATTTATTTTAACAGGGACCTAAAGGGGGATTCCTATAAGAGCCCCCAGAACAGCATTACCCAAAGCCTCCATTACTCAATTTGCCTAATTGTTCTGAACAGAACTCCCTCCAAGGTTACTTCTTTTAGCTGTCTGGTTTATGGAAGTGCCCAAGTACCTCCTGGGTCAGCAAGACCCACTGATAGGATCACTGTGAAGACTGCATTATAGACAGCAAGAAATATATTGAATTATTTTTCAGTTCTACCGACCCATGTAGCAAGTGCAAGTTTTACACTGGAGTCCCCTCTTTGGCCATTCCATCCTATCCTCACTCTTATATCCTAGTTGTAAGGAGTGTATACAGTGACTAAAATCAGGCTGTATTAAATGAGCCAGTGTTGCACATCTCAAAGCTATTTCCCAGAGATGGCAGCTTTCTTTGCAAATTGCTCCATTGTTTGTTTTGCTATCTTTATATTTTTTTTCTAGTAGCATCTCCAGAAGTTTATCTTACCTGTAGTTAAGAACTGCGTTTCACTGATAGTTTTTTGGAAGATGTGGGGGTTTGGGGGGTTGGAGGAACTTGAAAACTCCAAAGCCAGCTAGAGGAAATCAGAATACAACCCTAGATCCTGGAGTATTAAGGTATTTGCAGTGAGCCACCATGCTTCATTATGAAACACAAACGCCTTAACTCTTTTGTAGTATACTTTTACAGAAAGTCTTAAAAGGGTACGATTCATAACATTACCAACTCCATCAACCATATTCTTCAAAAAGGTACATATCAAAGAATTGCTAATCCTGAACTTTCCTACGCCATCAGAGAGAGTGGAGTTCATGTCCCCACCTCTGAAATGTATTGTTACAATTTTCAGATATGAGTCGTCTTGTCTGCTATTAGGATAATAAAAAAAATCACTGTATGGATTTTAATAGTGAAATCTGCTTTAAAACTGCATCACAAAATGAAGCACTCCATCATATTACTGCTTACCAATTCCTAAATATTCTGAAACACCCCCCTCTTGCAATGTCTACACTTTCCTTAGCAATGTTGTAAGAGAATAGCCTTAGTCACTAAGGAATAGCCATAAAGACATTCTAACTCTGATTAGACCTCCATGCAGTTGGTGAAAACTCATTAATTCTGGACCAGCCATTTGGAACTACTTACCTCCAGAAATCAACTCTCTTACTTCACTACCCGAATTCAAAAAACTCTACATAAGCATCTCAGCAATAAAATAATGTGCAAAGTCATTAATGACAATGGACAGTAATGCTTTAACATGTAACTATGCTTTAAAACAACATGACAATAAAACAGACACCGGCATGTTGTTCATTAAAAACAGTTGGCACATTTATCTCTCAATATTAAACTGAGGCTTCATCAGAACTAGTCATTACTACAATTAAAAGGTAATTGGACAAGAAACAAATCTTGGTATAAGGTAATATGATCATACCGAAGTCCAAATCATTCATTTTCATTTCCCTTTTAATACTTGTGCTCTCACTGATTTTTGACGATCTTGTGGCATCTGATAATAGTTGCTGCCACCACTCTTTTAACTCGAATGTGGTATCATAATAACCCCTCCTTATGTTTAATGATTGCATTCTATTACACCAAACTCTTTGCATTAATTACTGTGATCTGTGCTGTATTTGTATAAGCCATTGTTCAGATCTTTCTTTTTAATGGAGTATAGATGCTCATATACCACAGTTTTCGGATGCCTGTTAATTTGTCCAGTATAAAAATCATCATAATAAGTACAATTTGCAGTATAATCTATATAAGCACTATTGCAATTATAGTGACAACCTACTGAAAATATATTATTACAGTGCTTAAAACTGTTCCACGTCCCTTATAAATATACTGATGCACTGATCAGTTTCTACACTTCAATATGGGTTTTTCCTTATTGATAGTAGTGGTTTTTAAATGGTAAAAATCCGTCAGAAAAAAGTAATTTGAAGTTTTTTTTCTCCTACTAGCTTAAAAAGACTAGTTTCAGATAAGATTTTTTCAGCTCTTATAATATAACATTTTCCTGCACTGTCCCTCGACTCTGAAAAGATCTGCCAAGGTTAATATTACCTTATCCTGTCTGTATGTACTATATTGTTTAGCCATACAGGGTCTACAGCACTACCAGTAATCCCTTAAAGCCCCACAATCAACCCTAAAATACTAAGCTGGGTTACTCCTATATCTATCTCTAAGGATTTCCTAGTGAACATATCTAAGTTTCTAAGCAGCCCTAAAACTACAAAAATAGTAGAAAATTGGCAGAAGAAAGCTTAATGTGCGAAAGGGCTGCAAAAAGTGATTACTAACAGTATACAGCGTAAAAATTGTATACTGAAGGCAAAAACAAGGGTAAGAAAGTATTTAAAAATAAATAAATAAATAAATAAATAAATAAGCCTCATTGTTATTGTGCTGATAGTTTTCCACTGCTTGCCTCTCTGGTTTGGCTGGTTTATTTGCATTGCACCTGGTTCACACCTTTTTGCCACCCCTCCACCCCCAATACTAAGTCTATATTAGATTCCTGCTGTTTATGGAGCCATCTTTAAATTACTAGTCTCCCATCGGGGCACAAGTGCTCATCAGCAGTTGAATTCTGTTCACTGGTAAGCCATTAGACCTCCAGAATTTCTTAGTGTTGTTTTTAGCTAATTGTTTGGATGTATTCAACTGGTATTCATATTTCTGATTCTTGACTACTGCTCTGCTTATGTGTTTATTTCACTGGTTTAATTCTGTCATTCAGCAACAGTGTTTTACTGGCATTACCACTTCAGCTATGTTGTCTCTATGCAACTATGCTGTACTAAAACTGCTGTTATAAATGTAATTTATATCTAATTGACTTGGTGTTGGAGTTAGAAACAGCATTTACTGATTTAGTTAAGCTAGACAAGTAATACTCTACACTGTTTTATGCCTGTTTAAACCACAAATATATCTGTATGCAGTTTGAAATAAGTCTACTGTAAAAATAATGGTTAGAGACTGTGGGATATCTGATATTTAAACTAAAATGCCAGTACTACACTTCACTTTGTCTGCTTTAAGTTTAAAATATCTGGTCGCATTTTATCTAGTGTAATACAGAAAAATAAGCTAGTAACTTTGAAATGGCTGATTTTTTTTAAACCAAAGTGACACTATTTCATACTATTTAGACCATTTTACTTCTTAAATGCATGGCTGCATTTAATAATACTACCATTGTGCTTTGAAGTGTGTTAACTACTGGGCTGCTCTGATTGTGTTATGGCCATTTTCTATAATGATTGCTGCTCTGCTGTATAGGCTCATAGGTTCATAGGTTCATACTAGACTATCTGCCCTGGGGCATTTATAAGCCTAGCCCAAGTGTGTTTGGCTTTTGCCACCCTTTGATTTGAGTTTGCTGTGCTCTTTTTAAGGTTAGTTTCCTGTGCCTCTATCTAGTAGTGGCACAGAAGTAATCCCTGGGGTAAACCTACGATCTCCCATCCACTCATCAAGATTCCTCTTGAAGAGAGTCAGTGAGGTGCTCTGCCTAACATGGACTGGGATTCTATTCCAGAGCGAAGGGAGCCTCTGAGTTATGAATCTGTCCCTCCAGCATGTTCTATTTATTTCTGTGCTGAGGTTCAAGTCCCTCGAGCGCGTGGTTCTAAGGGATTTAGATTTTCTGAGGTGGAGCATGTCCATTAATTCTGGGTTGGACATAGCTTTGTATGTCAGGCATAGATCGCCTCGAAGTAGGCGGTATGCAACTGAGTAGAGCTGGAGTTTTTTTAACCGGGCAGCATATGGGATCTGTTTGAGTCCCTTGATCCTCTTTGTGAGGTACTTTTGGGGTCTTTCTAGTTGCTGCAGGTGTCGGGTAAGGTACATCCCAAAAGGGGCATTGTATTCTATGATGGGCCTGATGAGGGATGAATAAAGGGGCACTATTACCTCACTTGATCTAGATGTGAATCCTTTTGTGATAAGGTGGGCTATGTAGAAGGTCTTTCTAAATACTTTGGCAATCTGGTTGTCAAAGGAGAGATTGCTATCAACTTGGGTCCCCAGGTCCCTAATGACTTCTTCCATACTTAATGGGTTACCACCTATGTGGTAATTTGTGGGCACTTTGTTTTTGCCAAAGGGTATGACTATACACTTTTTGGCATTTAGATTTAGGCCATGGCTCTGGCACCAGTTATCCATCTCTGTGAGACCTTTTTGGAGGATGTTCATGTCAGCTGGAGAGTCAATTATGGTGCCCAGTTTGCAGTCATCTGTGAACTTGGTCAGCCATAGTCCTCTCGTGTTGGCATGTACCTCGGAGAAGTATATGCTGAACAAGAAAGGTCCCAGGGTAGAGCCTTGTGGGACACCACTTGTAACTGGTTTTGAGTCTGACATGGCTCCGGCAATTCTGACTCTGTGGGTTCTGTCTTTGAGCCAGTTAGCAACCCATCTTGTGACATAGGGGCTTATATTTAAGCTGGATAGCTTATCTATGATGCCCGAGTGGGGTATTGTGTCATATGCCTTTGCGAGGTCCAGATAGGCTGTGTGGACTACCTTCCCTTCATCTATGGCCTTGGTGACTGTTTTGAAAAAGTTGACCAGGTTCAAGCGGCAGGATCTGCCCTTGACAAAGCCAAATTGGGTAAGATCTAGTGTCTGTAGGTCCCCGAATGCCTTTGTTTATGAGTTCCATGATGATCCTCTCCGTGCCCTTGCAGATAAGGGTAGTTAGGCTTATGGGGTGATAGTTACGCGGTCAGTTGAGGCACCACCTTTGTGGAGTGGGACCACTGTTGCTGTACGCCATTCTTTGGGTACATATCCTATAGTGACGCTGAGATTGTACAGCAGTTTTATGTGAGGGTTTAGTTCTTCTTGGAGTTCATGTAGGATGCAACCCGGGACACCATCTGGTCCCATTGAAGCAGTGTTTTTTGCTTTGGAGAGGGCGGCTTTCACCTGAGCATCTGAGATGTTAGGGAGGCTGCACTCTGCTGGGATAGATATTTTCTCTTTTGGGGGGGAAGGGGGGGAGAAGTTTGCACTGAACCTTTCTGTCAGGATGTTGGCAATGTCTGTGGGTTCAGTGTATTTTTTGTCGTTTAGAATCAACTCATATCTGGGAGTTGCATCCCAGGTTCCTAACATAGCTAAAGAAAGCCTTGTGATTGTCTTTAGTGTCCTGTGAAATTTTTCTCTCAAAGCTGGCCTTGGAGGATTTTATGAGGGATCATAATTTTTTGCTAGTACTGATCAGAGATGCCTTTCCTTTTAGGGATTTTGCTCTATCATGTAGTAGCTTCCCCCTTCTGTTGTACAACTTATTTATGGCTGGGGTCCACCAGACTGGATGCCTGCCTTTGGATGATTGGGTCTTGGTTTTGTTTGGGATAGCATGATCCATGCATTCCTGGAGGTGTCCATAGAATGCGTTTATATAGGATTCTGTGGTTTGGGCCGTAGTTTTCACTGGCCCGGGGGCCTTGAAGGATTCCACCTCGGTTTTGAGAAGTGTGAAGTTTGCTTTTGAGAAGTTTTTCACTGTGGTTTTCTGGGCTGGGAGTGGGGTCAGGTTTTGGATATCCAGTGACATTAATTTATGGTCTGATCTTACCAATGAGGGGTATACTTCTGGTGTGGAGCATAGGGTCCCCATGTTGGTGATGGTCAGGTCAAGTATGTTTTCCCCTCTTGTGGGAGTTTTGACTTGTTGTTCCATGGCATTTGAGTTTATACATTTCAGGAACCTTTGGGCTAGGGTGTTGGGGCTTGAGTAATGCTCCCAGTCTATGTTTGGGTAGTTGAAGTCACCCAATATAATGGTGTTTGGAGAGATCTATATGTTCTCCAATGTTTTCAGGAAAGCCGAGTGGGATTCCTGATTTTGAGACAGTGGTCTGTAGCATGCTATAAACTGAAAGGCAGTTTTGCCCACTGTTAGTTGCACATGGATGGTTGCTGATGCTTCGTGCAACACCACTAACCTGGAGGTGTGGGTATCCTTGATAAATATGGATACTCCCCCTCCTTTTGTGGTTCGGTCCGAGTTTTGGGGCTGAAAAGCATGATATGAGGTATAACCTGGTAGTGCCGGGGTGCTCTCTGGAGCCTTGAGCCAGGTTTCTGTCACTGCACAGATATCGATGTTCTCCATACAGATGAGAGCTTTGAGTGCATGCATTTTGAGGTTTAGACCCCTAGTGTTTAGCAGCATTACCCTTAGTTTCTTGTTCTTTGTGTTTTCTATGGAGGTGGGTTTGTCTTTTGAGCCTTGCCTAAAAAAGGCACTATGGGGGTGGCAAGAGCCTTTGCCAGTATCCGAAAGCCCAGGGGTGACAGGTGCAAGCTGTCCCTAGCAAAGCAACGTGGCTTGTCGAGCATGTCATCCCAGGCTGACAGACACTGGATCCCCTTTGAATGACACCAAAATTTTAGCCAATTGTTAAAATCGATCATTTTGTCTTTATACTGCGGCATCATTCTAGGTGAGGGTAAGATGCTGCTCAAGGTCAGGGTCATACCGGCCTGGGCTACATGATCGGAGAGCTCCTCTATGTCTCTTTTCATGTAGTCGAGGGAGGTACATCTCAGGTCATTCACACCAGCATGTACTATGACAGAGTCATATTTGTACTTGCTTTGGAGTGACCTGAGTGCTTGCATTATGTGGCAGATCCTAACGCCCGACAGGCAGCTCACTGTGACCTTCTCCTTGTTCAGCCTGGTGAGCAGAACGTCAATGTGTCTGATTATAGAATCACCTATTATAAGAGTATCAGGTGTGTTATTCAGCCTTAAGGTCTGTGACTGTTTGGCACACTGACTGTGAGCTATGTGTTGCACATGTTTTGCTGTGGGGTAGCGTTTGCTTGGATGTCTGCTTTAGAGGTCTCTGCTGCTTAGGTAGATTTTTATTTAGAGCCTCTGAGTATGTTTTTGTGTGTTTATGTGTTTGGTTTGCTGTTGTGGTAGGACTATGTGAGACTGGATTAGTGTTGTGTGAGGTTACCTTCTCCTCCTGACCGGTTACACCAGTTCTGAGGTGAGAGAGCTCAGCCTCCAGTCTGGCTATATGGTTGCATCTCTCACATATGTTTGAACCTGTTTGGAGGAGGAGAGGGTTGTCCATGTACATGAGGCAGTTGTAACATTGCCTCAAGATTTCCAGATTCACTAGCTGGACTGGAGAGGAAACCATTAACTGACCTTTGGACATGCTAGAGTAATAAAGGGAACTCTTTTATCACTTAATTACAAAGAACCAATAGGGGACAAGGTAATTGTGGAGAGTATATGAGGATGTAGTGCTTTTAGTTTATTAGTGCAAGATTGTAAGATTGCTTATTTGGGCAAGTGCAGGGTCTTAGATTGAGAATAGGGTGTTTAATTTGAGAGATAGAGCAGTTCTAAGGGAAAAAGTGAAGAGCAGACTTTGTGGAGCCGGGAATAGTTTAAACCCAATTAAGCGGCACTGCCCGATGCTGTGCTATGCGCACAATCGCTCAAAGCCGTGCTAAAGCGGGTTTTTATGCAGGGAACTTCAAAGAGCTAGAAATGGCCCAAAACGGCCAATTACTACAAGATTCTTGTGCTGAGGTCACTCCTTCAGGGACAGATAGGCTGCTCAAGGCTCCCCACTCCCACTGGTGAGCAAAGAAACTTCCTTCTATCCAAGTATTGAAATGGGCAACACAGGAACTATCTAAAAGTCCAGAATACAGCAAAGCCTGTATAAGGGACTATTCTAGTTTAGGAAAGGCAGGAAACAAGGATATATATATATTTTTTTCAGGAAAACAACAGGAGAATTACAGTATATTCAATGCACAGGCTAGCGCACTTGAGTGGGCAGCCTCAACAGTTAAATGCAACAAACAAACTTTTAAACTAAGTGCAGGTAATAAAAAACATAAAAACAAGCTTGTAACAGTTAAATCAGCAGTGTAAACTCACTTTTCTGTGAGAAAGGACGGTCACACAGGTAGTAACAGAAAAAATATACTTATATCTTGAAAGCAGTCACTCTTTTCGTTTCTCTGCTGCTAGTACAACTCTGCAGGACCACGAGGAGCTGTTGCTGAGTAGGATAAGTGAAAAAAATGCGCCAAAGCGGGTTTTTATGCAGGGAACTTCAAAGAGCTAGAAATGGCCCAAAATGGCCAATTACTACAAGATTCTTGTGCTGAGGTCACTCCTTCAGGGACAGATAGGCTGCTCAAGGCTCCCCACTCCCACTGGTGAGCAAAGAAACTTCTTTCTAGACAAGTAAGGAAATGGGCAACACAGGAACTATTCAAAAGTCCAGAATACATCAAAGCCTGTATAAGGGACTATTCTAGTTTAGGAAAGGTGGGAAACAAGGATATTTTTTTTCCAGGAAAACAACAGGAGAATTACAGTATATTCAATGCACAGGTTAGCGCACTTGAGTGGGCAGCCTCAACAGTTAAATACAACAAACCAACTTTTAAACTAAGTACAGGTAATAAAAAACACAAAAACAAGCTTATAACAGTTAAATCAGCAGTGTAGACTCGCTTTTCAGCGAGAAAGGACGGTATAGAAAATAAATGTTCTTAACAGTGTTATATTCTACTGGCTGAAGGACCCTCTACTTAGCACATATACTACCTCTTATGTATCCATCATCAGGTTCTGTCCCCCTCTATATGCTAGATCCCTGAAAGGCTTGAACACTAGAAGGATACCTCCCCTGCTGAAACCTAACTGGAAACTTTCCTGCACTGTCCCTTGACTCTGAAAAGATCTGCCAAGGTTAATATTATCTTATCCTGTCTGTATACACGATATTGTTTAGCTATACTGGGTCTACAGCACTACCAACAATCCCCGAAAGCCCCACAATCAACCCTAAAATACTAAACTGGGTTAATCCTATCTGTAAGGATTTCCTAGTGAACATATCTAAGTTTCTAAGCAGCCCTAAAACTATAAAAATAGCAGAAAAGTGGCAGAAGAATGTTTAATGTGCGAAAAGGCTGCAAAAAGTGATTGTTAAGAGTATACTACATAAAAATTGTATACTAAAGGCAAAAACAAGGGTAAGAAAGTATTTAAAAACAATAAAAAAGCCTCATTGCACTTATGTGCTATAGGTCCTACAGATCTCGTGGTCAGGTTAAGCCCCGCTCTGCTCACCCTCACTGCACTTGGGCTCACTCTGCACCCTGCCCTGTCCCCAAATCTCACCCACTGCTTTTACTCCTAAATTTATAGCTCTAAAACCACTCCCCCTCTTTTAGAACCAATCAACAACTCTCTGGGCATTATCAGGATCCTCCCTACCTACCTATGCTAATTATCCATCTACTCAAGTTGGGCAAAAATCAAAGCTAATATCTAGAGAATGCCTCTGTTGTTGTCCATGAAACACTCTCAGACGAATGCTATTATACTGCCTACTACCCTTGATGATAATTCCATATCTTCTCATCACCTATGAAAATCTGTCCTAGCTAGGCTACTACTACCCAAGAAGCCAAACCACCACTCCAGTAATGCTAATTAAATTAGACCACTTAATAATCACCCTTATGAATAACTCCTTGGATAAAAAATACCATCAACCCATTAGATCCAGATATATCAACCCCAAAACCAAGAATTACCTAAGACTAATATTTAAATTCCTGAAGCTCACAATTAGACTACATGGTAAACTCACAAGAGATGGGGACATTCATCCAAACCCTGGCCCAACCTCACTAGTCCAGTCTAGCCCCAATTCTACTATTCCCACTAACTTAAAAACTTTAAATAGACTATCGAACTCACTCCTGGTCAGCCACCTAAATATTAGAAGCTTAAATAGTAAGGTCCACCACTGGCATGCGCTCTTAGATACACATTCCCCGGATATACTTTGTCTTACTGAAACCTGGCTAAAACCATCAACATCAGATAATGAGGTTTCACCCCCCAGGTTATAACATACTAAGGTTATACCGTACCACTAGGAAGGGAGGAGGGGTAGCTGTACTATACAAAACTACTCTAGATGTGACCTCTGATTCCACACAACCACCCTGTGTTGATAATGCTGAAATTCTCATTGCCAAGCTTCAAATTAATAAAAACAAAAGTATTAACATAGCCTGTGTCTACAGTCCCCCAGGTAATAATGCAAACACCGTAGAAGATATTCTGTCTTAGCTGTCTACTACCTACCCTCAAGAAACCATTGTTCTAGGAGACTTCAACATCGACTGGAATATTTGTTCCTCAGAATCTCCGACCACCATGTAAATCTATACGGATTTACTCAGATCATATCCTCCCCTACTAGGATCAGTAAACCTAACAACAAAGATAGTATCCTAGATTGGGTACTCATTAATAGCAATCCCCACATGTATAGGGCTGGTACCCAACCTGAAGACATAAGTGACCATTTTCTTACTTATATAATCAGGCATAAGACTGACATCCCCCACCAACCTACTTACAAAACAATTAGAAACAACAAAAACTTTAACCCCACTAATTTCCAAAATTAACTCAAAGCATGTAATTGGGCAGTCCTAAAACATCTACCACTTGAAGAAGCTGTATTATATTTCAACACCAAATTCCTAGCCATCCTTGATAACCATGCACCTGCATGTTCTATAAGAACTAAAGCAAAAGTTTCTCCATGGCATTCAAAAGAAACCAGACAAATGATCTTACTTAGAAACAAAGCTTGGACTACTTGGTGTCCTACAAAATCCCCCTTAGATCAACTTAGATTTAGACAGCTAAGGAACAGAACTAAATAATCTAAAACTCTAGATAAACAAAAAAATTTTACTGTCATTTACAACAGAAACATCAAAACAATCTTCAAAAGCTTTGGGCAGACATAAATAAACTTATTCACCCAGGGCAATGCACAGCTCCTACCCCCTCGGCTACCATCCAAAAACCTTCGGAAGATGTTGCCAATTCCTTTAATAGTTTCTTCACAGAAACTATCCAGTCAATAGCTAACCAACTATCTCCTAGTTGCCAAAGTCCTAACACTGCTGCACCTAGTTCTCAACTCCCCTTTAACTTTCAACCAGTTTCCACGTCACTTATCCGTGCCCTAATCAAAAAACTTAAACCTACCACCCTTGCAGCAGATCTCTTCTCAGCTGAGTATCTACAAAAAGCTGCAGATGCCATAGCATACCCAAATCTCTATCCTGATCAATAGAAGTATATTAGAAGCCACTATCCCCTCCATCTGGAATACATCCCATGTTATTCCATTCCACAAAGGGGGCAGTAACAGTGAACTGTCAAATTACAGACCTATAGCTATTTTGCCAACCCTGGCTAAAATTATGGACAAGTGCATTCATAAACGACTCCTGAGCCATCTGATTCAGCACAATCTCCTATCTAACTTGCGGCATGGTTTCAGACCATTTCACAGTACAACCACAGCCCTCCTCACCTTCTCCAGTGTTATCAAAACCAAAACAACAATAAGCTTTCTTCTGCTCTCTTTCTAGATCTCTTCAAAGCCTTTGACATATTCAACCACCAACTACTCATACACACACTTAAAACTTTTCCCCTAGATGTCCAGGCTATCCAGTGGTTCAAATCTTATCTGAGTGTTAGACAGGCTGTATTATGGTAGAACAAACTATCTTCCCTTACCTATCACCCTTGAGGTCCTTCAGGGCTCTATATTAGGACCCCTATTATTTTCTATCTTTATTAATGACCTGTAGACAGTCATCCTAACAGCCACCTGCATTCAATATGTGGATGACTCCACTTTGATTTGCTCTGCCACCTCCCCTTTAAGTCTGCAGACTCTATTCCAAAATGTTTTTGATACTATCAAAAATTGGCTCTGTAATTGATAACTCCTATTAAATCTTAACAAAACAAAACTACTGCTTTTCTCCCCCACTTGTAAAGCCTCCACTCCAACCTTTACTATAAAATCTAACAATGTCACTGTCATTGTCACAGATCCCTGTACCAAACTCTTAGGTGTAACAGTTCATAGTTTCATAGGAAGGTACTAGGCTATCAGCCCATGGGCCTAAGTAAGCCTAGCCAACAAGATTCCCTGGCTTACGCCACCCAAGAAAGTTATTTTCCTGTGCCCCTGTCAAGCAGAGCCACATAAGTGATCCCTGTGGTGTATTTCCTATTTCCCATCCACTCATCAAGATTTTTCTTGAAGAGTGCCAATGAGGAGCTTTGCTTGACATAGATGGGTAGCTTGTTCAGAGTATGGGAAGTCTCTGGGATAGGAATCTATCCATCCAGCATGTCCTGTTTATTGTGGTGACAAGGTTTATGTCCCTAGAGCATATAGCTCAGAGAGATTGGGATTTCTTTAGGTTTAGCATGTCCAATAGCTCTGGGTTTGACATAGCTTTATGTTAGGCAGAGATCACCTCGGAGTAGGCGATATGCTACAGAATAAAGCTAGAGTTTTTTGAGACGGTCAGTGTAGGACATCTGTTTGAGGCCAGTAATCCTCTTTGTGAGGTACTTCTGTGGCCTTTCCAGCTGCTGCAGATGTCTTGTGAGGTACATTCCAAAAGGGGCATTGTACTCTATAATGGGTCTAATGAGTGTCGAGTAGAGGGGGGAACAATGACCTTTTTTTTCCTGGATGAGAACCCTTTTGTGATGAGGTGTGCCATGTAGAAGGATTTTCTGACTACTATGGCGATGTGATTATCAAGGGAGAGATTACTGTCCACCTGGGTCCCAGGGTCTCTTATCACACATTTGGCATTAAGTAGGCTGTCTCCTATGTGGTAGTTCATGGGTAGAGAGTTTTTACCAAAGGAGGTGATAATGCACTTTTTGGCATTGAGCTTGAGACCATGGCTCTGACACCAGGCATCTGTTTCAGTGAGGCCTTTCTGTAGGATGTCCACATAATTTGGGGACTCAACTATGGCTCCTAGTTTACAGTCATCTATGAACTTCATTAGCCAAAGGCCTTCTGTGCTAGCCTCTACATCAGAGAAGTAGATACCAAACAGAAGAGGTCCCAGGACTGAACCCTGTGGTACTCCACTTGTTACTGGTTTGAAGTCAGATTTGGAGTCTGCAACTTTTACAGTGTGGGTTCTGTCAGTGAGCCAGTTGGCAACCCATCTTGTGACGTACGGATTTATACCTAGTTTAGTGAGTGTAGCTATAATTCCAGAATGGGGGATGGTGTCAAAAGTTTTGGCGAGGTCAAGATAGGCTGTGTGAACCACCTTACCCTCATCTACGCCTTTGGTGACTGCCTCAAAGAAGTCGATCAGGTTCAGGAGGCATGATCTGCCTTTCACAAACCTGAACTGGGTGGGATCCAGAGTTTGGAGGTTACCAATATCTTTGTTTATGAGTTCCATGATGATATGTTCCATGGCCTTACAGACCAGGCTCATCAGGCTAATAGAGCGATAGTTCCCAGGATCAATGGTGGCTCCCCCTTTGTAGAATGGGATAATTGTTGTTGTGCTCCATTCAGTGGGAACAAAGCCTGAAGTGAGGCTATGATTGAACATGGTGCTTAGGTGGGAACCCAGTTCGTTCTCAAGTTCATGTAAAACACAGCCTGGGATGTTGTCCAGTCCCATAAATGCTGTGTATTTGGCTTTAGGAAATGCAGCTTTTACCTGTGTAGTTGTGATTACAAGGACTCTGCATTCTTCCTTAAAAGATATGGGCCCTTTAGGGGGTGAGGGGGGTAAAGTTAGCACTGAACCTATCTGCCAGGATGTTGGCAATATTAGTTGGTTCTGTAATTTTTGTGCCATTGTGCTGTAACTCAGAGCAGATTTGGGTGTTGCCATTGAGATTATTGACATAGCTATAGAATGCTTTGCGGTTGTCCCTAGAATCAGTGGCAATGTTGTTTTCATAGCTAGCTTTGGAGGATCTTATAAGGGACCTCAGCTTCTTACTGAGGCTGACCAGGGAGCTCCTTCACTCATGGGATTTTACTCTCTTTTGCAACAGTTTCTTCCTTCTATTGTAAAGTTTGTTTATGACAGGGGACCACCAGATTGGCTTCCTTTTGTTGGAGGATAGTGTCTTGGTTCTGTTTGGGATAGCATGATCCATGCACTCATGTAAGTGCTTATAGAGTGCATTTGTGTAGGATTCAGCAGTTGTAACTGTATTGTCCATCTGCATGGGTGTCATGAATTTCACCACTTCTGTCTTAAGAAGCATGAAGTTGGCTTTGGAGAAATTTTTTACCATGGTTTCCTTAATGATGGGTGGGGCTGGGATGTGGATATCTAAATTGATTAGCTTATGGTCATATCTGACCAACGAGGAGGTGACTTCAGGTGTGGAACACCGGTCACTCATGTTGGTAGTGGCTAGCTCTAGGATATTGTTGCTCCTGGTGGGGGTGTGGATAAGTTGATCCAGGGCATTGGAATTTATGAATTCCAGAAAGCGTTGAGCGAAGGAGTTGGTACATGAGTAGTTTTCCCAGTTAATGGTGGGGTAGTTGAAATCGCCCATTATTAGGGTGTTTGTTTGAACCCTAATAGTTTCCATTATATCAAGAAAAGAGGATTGGGATTCCTGGGGCATGATGGGGGATCTGTAGTAAGATACAATTTGGATTGCAGTTTTGACCAGAGTTAGTTGCACTTGGATAACCTTGGATGCATTATGCTGAGCAACTAGCCTGGAGGTGTGGATATCCTTAATGAATATGGACACACCTCTGCCTTTGTGTTCTGGTCCAGGTTAGGTGGCCAAAAAGTGTGGTATGAGTTATAGCCTGGTAATGCAGGGGTGGTCTCTGGACCCTTGAACCAGGTCCCAGTCACTGCACAGATATTGATGTTCTCCTTTTTAAGGAGTCCCTTGAGGGAGTGCATTTTGAGATTTAGACTTCTAGCATTGAGTAGCATTACCCTCCATTTTTGCTTGCCTGTTCCTGTTATGGTGGTGAATTTGTCATTAGAACCTTGCCTAAAAAAGCACTATAGGGGTGGCAAGAGCCTTCGCCAGTATCCAGAATCCCAGGGGTACCAGGTGCAGGCCATCTCTGACAAAGCACCGTTGTCTGTCGACCATGTCTTCCCAGGCAGACAGCTACTAGATCCTCTTAGAATGACACCAGAAGCTTAGCCAATTGCTGAAGTCAATCATTTTGTCCTGGTACTGCGGTATCATTCTGGGTGATGGCAGGATGCTACTCAGGGCTAGGGTCATACCTGCCTGGGCTACAAGATCGGAGAGCTCTTCCATGTCTCTTTTCATGTAATCCAGGGAGGTACATCTCAGGTCATTCACACCAACATGGACAATGAGAGAGTCATATTTGTACTTGTTGTGGAGTGACCTGAGTGTGTGGGTTATATGGCGGATCCTGGCACCCGACAGGCAACTGACAGTAACATTTTCCTTGTTTAGCCTGGTGAGTGGGACATCAGTCTGCCTGACTATAGAGTCACCTATGACTAGTGTGTTGGGTACATTGTTTTGCCTTATGGGCTGTGGTTGAGTGGCACACCGAGTCTGTGTGCTATGTGTAATTTGGGTTGTGTTGGGGAGGGTTGCCTGCATTTCTGCTTTGGAGGTCTCTGTTGATGAAGCAGACTATTACTGAGAGGCTCCGTGAATATTTTTGTGTTTCTATGTGTGGATTTTTTTGGTGTAGGTTTAGTGGGACTATGTGATGAGTGTGGTGTGGTGCAAGTGTTTACCTTCTCCTCTTGATTGTCAAGTTCAGTCGTAGTTAGAGAGAGCTTCACCTCCAGTTTGGCTAGATAAGTGCATCTCTTACAGGTTGTAGTGTTGGGTGGCTATAGCAAATCTGTATCTGGACTTGACTAGTTACAGGAAAGGCAGGAAACAAGTGTAATTTTTTTGTTACAGTTAAGCAGAACACAGGGAGATTCTAGCAAAGCTGATAATAACCTCAAGTTTGATATGCATATTAATCAAAACAATTAAAAAAGTCAATAAAAAACTTGGCTCACTATACAAGATCAAACCTTTCCTCACTGAACTAGCTAGGACGGTAATTACCCATACACATCTACTTTTCACCCGCCTTTATGCATCCTCTGTCTTCACAAACTTGAGTAAATCTGACCTTAATAAACTCTCTAGCTGCTTTAATCATATTGCTAGATTTGCCACTGGAGCAGCATACAGAACACACCACTGTCTGAACCTAAAGAATCTAGGGTGGCTAGAATTACCTATCCAAGTTCAGTACAATCAGCTAATAGTAGGACATAAAATTCTCTACTAACCTGAAAATACACCCGTACTAACAAAAATTATCACTCCTTACAGCAACCTCAAGACACTTTGCTCATCCATCAAATTACTAGTCCAAACTCTCAGAAACAACAACTCATCTGGAGACTCTCTATATGCCAACTCTGTTGGCAAAATATGGAACTCACTTCCTGCTGAGATTATTGTACTTTAAAAGGCAATGGCTATGTCCTTGCTCTAATCCTGATTAACGTTGGCAATATAAACATGTGCTAAATAGGTCTTTTGGCCACCCCTACATTGCTTCCTAATTGTTACTCTATAACAAATCAAATTTATATATGACAGAATGAATAACTTTTATCCTATGTATTGTATTTGTAACAGTGATTTAACTTTTTTTTAATGTAACAGTTTTTCTGTATGTATGTATGTATGGAGCTTTTCTCCCAGGGTGTCCGCTGAAAATGGACAGGTATCCAGTCGGACTATCCCGTTAACAATTGTAAAATAAATAAATAAATAAATAGAAATCTTGCATCATCGCTATAAGCTAATACCATGTGAAAATTACCTGCTGACTTTTGATACTCATTTACATCCAAATCAGCTATGATTTAATCCACAAAACTGAACTTGTAGCCTTTTTTTGTAAAAACATACATATTAAAAATGCATCTTCTATTTTAAAATCAATGTCCTCGGAAGTTATATGCAGCACTCTGACTAGCTGGGATTTAGCAATGACGAACATGAAAACCATCAGCATGCAAATAACAAAATATCCAAAAAGCAACCTCATCCCTCTGAATTATGCAAGTAAATTAAAAAAAACAAAAAAAACAAAACAGCAAAAACAGTTGTATTCAACTCCTGCATAAAAGCTTCAAATTCAATTTCATTATATGAAGAAAAAGCCATTATCATAAAAATGAGCTTAGCAATACTCTGATGGGTTTAAAACAAATTGTTTTCTAAACTGGCTAAATTATATTAGGAAACAATGGGCAAATACTGGCCCAATTAATAGTTCTGAGAGTTGTTTGTAATATTTTTTAAACAGGGAAAAATATATAAATGTGTGTAGATCCATTTTATATAATCACTAGCAATCATTGATACTTGGCAATTGTATAATTCCTGTTGTTCATATTTACTCTTCATTACATTGTACTTAATAGCACAAATGCAAAAACCTACAATAAAGCATAATATATCCAATGAAATAATATTTAGTAAAGGGGGGTTTAGGGTCCAAAGCATCCTATGAGTTCCACAAAAATCTCCATATTCATCTCCTTATCTTTAAAATTTGCCCCTGATCTTTCTCTCCTGGTTAGTCATCTGTGCCCCCCACTACTGTTCCTTTTTCAAAATGCAGTTTCTCTTCTCATCAGAAACTTTAGATTTTTTTGCTGTTTTCATAACTGTTGATGTGAACCCCAATCATTTTTTTCTGTAACCCTGATCATGCAGATTATCTGTGCAATCCCCTTCACCCATTTTACACTCTACCTTCTAGATTTCAGTAACAATGGATCTGTCAACATTTAACTCCTGATTCTACAACTGTGTTGCCCTAACTGCTTCCTTCCTTACTGCATGTCCCTTTTTTGATTTTTCCTTCGTTGATAACTGCTACTTGTCACTCACACCTAGCCTATTATGTCACTTCTAGTGTAAGTTTGTTTGGTGTTTCAGCTACAATCCCTATCTGAGTGATTACCTTGGTTTTTCCTTATCCCTTAATATTTGCCAACTCTTTTATAGTGGATTTCTCATGACAGTTAATGTACCTTTTAACTCCATCACAATAAATATGTAAGCTGATATTATATTACCTTACCTTTCTTTATGTGGCCACCTGTGCCAACCTAATTAAAGTGGAGAGAATTCTCACTTGATATTTCTTTTGTGACTGTCACTGCAACAAAAGATACAAATTTGTTTTCAGAGTACCTTCTTATGTTATGGCATTGCCGCCCTACTCACAATGCATAGATTTTAACTTCAGCTGATGTTTGCACTGCTGTAACTGTTGATATTAATTACACACACACACACACACACACACACACACACACACACACACACACACACACACACACACACACACACACACACATATATTTCCTTCCATTCTGTATTGAATCTGTAATTACTCTACACCAAATATTGTTAATACTCACAAAGTGTCTGCTGTAATCTATAAGTTTTTCTCTCAGTAAATAAGTTTTTTTGAGCTTTTCTCACTAGGCCTCCACACAAAAGGGGATTTGCATGACACAATTGGTACCTCCTAGTAATCAAATGCAAATGAAATAAATAAATAAATGTGAGAGGTGTATAAAGCCTCCAGTAAATGGCTGCTGAAAATGTATTTTCCCTTTGTAGAATACTTTTCTCAGAATTCCAGGTTCAAGCTTTGAAAGCATATACTAGAATTATCTTAGAATTAGTTACTTCTTAATGTTTGTGGTGATTATCTGGCCATTTCAGTTTGAAAAGAACTTCATATGAATGACCTTACGACTACTTACAGTGTAAAAAACTTTTGTTATGCCGATGTCTTAAGAAATGAAATAACACATTTCAATAAATGACTGTTAATCTTGGGAGCCTACCAATGATGAGTTGTAATCCTATTCTATGGCCAATATACAAACAAGTCAGCTTTTCAATCATGTTATGCATGCTGTATCTAAGCTATCACTGACAGTAATGTTCAACAGGTAGAAAATAGGAGAATAGAACAGATAATGTGTAATATCTTACCTCTTCTTGTTCTGCTTCAAGTTTTGTAGTAGTTGATCTGTAATATAAACATAATTAGTTATCCAGCTTAACTTATTTTAAAAATGGTTCTTGTTAAAAATAATGCATTTGAAATAAAATTAAAAAAATGCTAGTTTTGAGGAGCAATTTTCAGGGAGAATGAAGAAATAAAACATAACCTAGGATAATTAAAATATGTTTAAGATGGTCTGAATTTTGTAATAATGCCATATCAGATAATCATGCCTCACAGCAAGAGATTCTCTGGCTTGTTTCTTGACTGAAGTACAAGCCTGCTCTGTGTTTGCATGCATTTTCTCAAGGTGCTCCAGTTTTCTTCCACATTCCAAAGGCATGCAGTAGGTGGACTGGGTAATCTAAATTAGCCACAAGTGTGAGTGCATATATTTGTGTGTATGTGCGTGTGGTACAGGCATAAGGCTAACGACCTTGTCCAATAAAAAGGAAAGAATATGTTACAGAAATAGCGAAAATGGTTACCGTCATTTGTAAACAGCGTAACAGGTTGAACAGAGAGAGAGAGAGAGAAAATAATGGAATATTCTATATCAAGCAAGTTGATAATCCTTTCAAATTGTTATAAAAACATAGTGTAAGTCAAACGGAATCGTTTGTATTATATTTCTGAACTAATATAAAGCCCAGATAGTCCTGTACTCCCAGTGGCATGGTCATGTCTATATATGAGGATATTTCGCTGCATCCTACAGAACAGCAAGCTAGTTATGTAGGCATGTCAGGAACTGGGAATATACCTATTCCTTTATCCAGTACTCTGAATATAGTATATACCAAGTGCAAAGCTGCTGTGCACTATCTGTGTTATTGTCCATAAGCTAAACATATTACATTACTATACAATCCCAGGCTCTGAGTCACAAATGTAATAAATGAAAGTGCAGCAACTGAAAGATACAGGTCATGAGAATCAGAATGCCGCAGTAAATTGATATCAATACTAATAGCGAACTCTATAAGTAAGATGGTATCCTCTTATTTTAATTAACTGAAAAACATCCACAGAAAGGATAATCATACTCTCATGAGAATTCCAAGCTTCTCAATACTTTGACTACCAAACTACAAATTAATTTTTTTGTTTTGTGGTATATTAATTCTAGATGCATTTGCAGGAAGGAGAGGGGTGCATGGCCAAGATGGCTAATACAGAGCAGCAAATGGTGAAAGCTCTCTGGCCAAAGACTTTCTCTGACAGAAAATGTAATACGTCTGGGGGAGCCCTGCAGTATAATTCATGGACAAGTACTGGAACATTCACAATATGTGCCATGCTGCACAACATAATCCTGAGAAAACAGCAGGATTAACAAAGGGAAGGAGCACACATCCCATCATCAATGCCAAGGTCACCACAGCCACATGCAGGTGAGGTGTCAGAGGGGGAACCACCGGCTGCTCTGGGTGTAAGCAGATGTTGGTGTGCTCAGTATGTCCTCACATTGGCAAGAGACAATGTATAGCACACTCACATGCCACCTGAGAGAATAAAATTTTCCTCCTACACACATACATATAGTAACATTGATGCTAGGCAACTCTCACAACCTTTACCTACCCATGTATTGGCTGTGTACTGCTTGCATCAGACAGAGTTAGCCCTGAACTAAAACTGTGCCAACTGTTGCATTTACAAGGTAAGTCTGGAACCTGGAGTGTATTGTGTAATAGTATGAATGACTGACATATCTTTGTATTTCATTACTTGGTACTGTAAGCAAGCAAAAGGTGGGAGATTTGTACATAAATTACCTTAACACATGACAGCAGAGACTTATCTGACTTATATGTGACAATTATTAAGAAGTTGGCCTCTGACCGGTTCGACTCTCAGCTAGAGCGTCTTCTGCGTGGAGACATGCATGAATGGGCGTACCTTCGTTGAAGGTTGTGCGTTAGGGCTGGCAACTCAGCATGTAAAAATAAACTACCAATCATTAGCCGACCGGAGTTCCGCTGTGGCGAACCCTAACCGGGAAAAGCCGAAAGACACAACATTAAGAAGTTGGCCTCAGGCATCAAAGATTCACACAGTCATACCTCTCAAAAGTATTGATGATTACTGCATTCCCTCAGTTTAGCACCATATGTTTGTAATGGAAAATCATTAAAGAGAGAAGTTAGAAAGTAATGATACACATTGCAGTTTCTGACTTCACAACCATCACGAGGTCATTCACAATAAAGTTGGGAAATTTTGATGCTATTAACTCTCTAACTTTCCAAGACCAATGTAAGTCAAATGTACAATTACCAGTTCAACACCAGAAATGCAGATATACTAAGCACTAAGCCAGCTATGCACCCTAAGCATCAGACACAAAGCTTATGTATCCCTGAATCCAAAAGATAGAAAACAGAGGTATGGCACAGTTATTATCACTTTCACAGGGTGTTGTGCAGGGGGCAGGAAGCCTAGCCTGACATAACAGGTCAGTGAGTGTGTGTGAGTAAGAAAAAGAAGCAGGCAGACATTTGGATAAACCAACAATTGGCCATTGAGTCAAAATGAGTCAAACTGTACGGCTGAACCATGTAACTGTTGGGTGTGTGTCTTTAGGGGTCCCCAGGTGAAATTGGTGTATGAGTGTCTGCATGAACACAGCCAAGCTCTGTGCTGGCTGTATGTCTTCGTATGTCAGACAAGTGTGAGCCATGCATGGTAGAGGTGATAGTTCACTGTTGTCATCCTCAACCATGAGAACCGGCTCTGCCAGGATTTGCAGTGACACATCCACAACCATGGTCAGATGCACTGCTTGCAACCTGAATGTGACAGATGGCTTCTGGATGAGCTACCTTCATGGGGATGCCCAGGACCATGACCCCATGGCCTGCCATATCTGGGTGTGGACAGCTTACCCACTGATGGAGCAGTGGAAGTATTGCCACTATGGGAGCATATTCAGGCACAGCCACATTGCCTAACAACAGATGATGTGGCTGACCTACGTCCACAAGCAGGCCATTCTCCTCCCAACAGATGTTCCATGACAGACAGTGCTCATTCGATTGACATACAGCCCACGTTCCAATGTGTCATTCATCTGATCCATTAAATCGGTAACACAGTGGAGGCAGTCATGAATGTCAGTCTGTGCCACATCTACAACCCTGAGTATTTGTTTGGAGCACATATGGGAACATGCCTGTGCCTCCATGATGGGCCTAAACATGTGTTGAGTGGCACAGGAAGAGACAACTGTATCAGATGGAGGAGGGACAGCAGGCCTCCTCCGAGCACCCCTAACAACCCTCCTGCATGGTACCTCACCCACATTTTGGCTAAAGCCAGAGTCAACAAGCACTGAAGCTGCAGTAACCACACTTTCCTGATCAATTGTCTTACCCTCCACCTGTCCAATATCTGTGGGCTCACTGGAATGGGTAGGCATAGGCCTACTGGCTATGTCTGATAGAACTGCAAGGGATGGCTGTACATGAACCTCAGTGTCAGCGTCAACCTCTGCACCCCCCACTGTATCTCTATTTGGCCACCACCATCATCATAGTCTGCTGATACACTGACATCAGGTGGCAGAGTTCTCACACTTCCACTGTCATGATCAGCTATGATGAAAAGCATTAAACACAGGAAAAAAAAATAATGCCTACACTACTATAGTCCAGTATATGCTTACAAACTAACAGTGGTGCCACTATTACAGACAATACAGAAATACACACAACAGGCCTGACATCAGCATCACACAGTAAAATATTTCTTTAAATTGCTCAGCAGTACTGACATAACAATGTTTGGCTTACCATCTGCAGATGACATTCTCCTCTAAAAAGCCAGATGGCCCTGGAAAAAGTTAAGCAAAAGGTAAGGGGAACATTATCACAATTAACAGTAATGCAGGGGGTACATACCTCTCAACTGTCCCTGATTTTGACTCAAATTTTAACTCTGTCCCTCTTATTCCCTCCTAAAACTAGTGACTTTTGGAGGAAAGGTGGTGAATTACACTTAATGAATAATGACAATAATTAAGAGTTATGAACTTCTTTTACTTCAGAAAATGTGTATTAATTCATATGCTCTGATTCTGTCAATGTTTTAAGTTAATAGCACTAATATTTTAAAAGTATCCCTGATTGTCCCTGATTTTTTCTTTACTTGTCCCTGATTCTGTTGAAATTTGTCCCCAATTGGTTGAGAGGTCTAAGGGGGTAATAGGTTTACACCTTTATATTTCCATTAACTATACATTCAACAAGAATTTGGCTGACAACTCCAACCTAAGTGAATCAATCAGAATGTGTTATTAACTGTAGCAATCTTTAATTACCACCCCAAATGTCTTGTGACACAGAAGTAATGTACTGATTTCAGTTGTGTTACTATACAACAGTATTCAACTCTTGAGATAAGAACGCCTACCTGGAAGCTCCTCCTGGGATATGCTGGCAGTCCTTGACACCATTGCAATGACGTCCAATACATGCTGTTCTGTACTCCCCTGGGAGCTCTCTGGATCTCTGACAGTGGCCAGGAACTCTTCATTCTGTGTTAGTTGTGGCTGCATAGCAGGCCCTCTTCCAGTAAGCATTTTTCAAGGAGGAAGGCACCATGTTACCTAAAGGTATCCACTATCACCTTATTTTTAACATCAGTGAAAGGTGGTCTCTGACGATTGACATGCCTGGGTGGCATACTCCTAGATGTCATACAAGAATACAAGACAACAGATGGATAATACACATAAATATCACATAACTACAAAATAACTGTTCCCAGATAAAGCAGGAAAGGTAACCTCTCAGTCTTACCCACTGGAGAAACATAAAACAGTCCAGAGATCTGAAATGCGAACAGTAGGCTAGATGCAAAAGGAGGGTAACAGTAGCAACATTTCCTTGTTTGTGCCACAATGGTAACTGAACGTTGATCCCCCCAAAAGAACAGGCAAATAACACATGTTGCTAACAAACTATCTTTGAAATGGTAAAAGTGCTATCAAAGGTGCTAAAGGAACTGTTGAAACATTTGTACATATTTATCAAAGAGCATTCCATTTTCACATACTGACAATCATGTATACCTGTAAAATGCATTGACAAACATGCCCATGACGTCAGTACACTTCTAACTAAGGCATGCAGATAAAAATGTAAAAGCCTTTTCTTCAGATTTTTCTTAACTACATTACAGCATATGCAGTATGTAGCTGACAAAATGCAAGCATGTCTTCTCAAGTTCAGCAATCCTCTGTGCAGATATATGTATTTCATTTATTTGCATTTGTTTATCAGGAAAGTCCACTGGGCTGAAATGAGTCCATTTTTAGTGGAGGCCTGGGGAGAAAAGCTCTAACATAAAAATGTACATGCAATCAAAAATCACAATAAAAATTTACAAAAATGTACAAAGAAGTAAAATTTGCAAGCAGAGTTAAAATAAACGATGCAATGCAGAACATTTCATTAGATAACAAGCAGGTATTAAGCCACATTTGAGTGTAGGTGGCGCTCCGTGTAACATTGCTTGCAGTAAGCATAACTTAAGCATCTAATTGTACATATAAGGAGAAGGATTTAGGTGTACTAACAGACAGTTATAGAGTAAGATATATATATATATATATATATATATATATATATGTGTGTGTGTGTGTGTGTGTGTGTGTGTGTGTGCACTGCATAGTTTATAGTAAGAAGGAGGAGGAATGAGGGTGAGCATCAGTGCAGTGCTAGTGATGCAGCTTAAGAGTTATTGTCATTAAGGTGGTTGTGAATGACAAATTTCTTGATACATATTAGTGGTTAGAAAAGTTAGAGTAGAAGGTGACATCCAAATATAATAAATGTACAAATAACAGTTGTATGGTTTCATATTACTGTAGATGATGTTACAGTTGGTTGTGTTCAGTATGATTTCAGTTCCCTGCTGCCAAGCTCTGTGTGTGGCAAAGAAGGATAAGGCAGCCACCTCTGTTCTGATGGTTCATTGGAGTGAGAGTTCAAATCTAGATTTCTGTAGACATAGCTCATGTGAACCATCATTTTCTAGTGTGTATGTCATAGACTGATTTTCCTCATTTTAACTACTTGAGCCTTTTTTGAAATGTTTTCTCTTTTCTGTCTTTCTTTTTATTTATTTATTTATTTATTTGTGGGGCAGTGTTTGCATGATGCAATGCTTAGCGCAAACATGGGAAATGGAAAAATTAATATTGGGTTTGGCTGTGCTTATCTCATTTGTGCAAAGTGCTGCAGTGTGCAAATGGGACAATTGGACCACCCAGAAAACAGATAGGACCCAAACAGCCAAAAATAGAAACTAGATACATTCTGTTAAGTCTACTGGGAACCACACAAACCTGCTAAGTGGCATTGCATGGCAATTAACAGAGAGACCTTAACAATGATTAGTAAATTTGGGAAAGTCAGGTAACTAGTCCTGTGGCAGTTAGGTGTAAGTGTAGGGCTGGAGTACAGATGGTCCTAGGTCCTAGTACAGAGTGCACAACATTTGTTTTACTGCTGTGACATTGCAGTTTATAGCAATGAATTAAAACATAGACAACTGTTATGTCAACTGTGTTGTGGCAGCAAGTATAGGGCTGCCATACACATGGTACTGGGTTCTAATACAGGATATTCCATGTACTTTTACTGTTGTTCCATTTTCCATTATATTCACTCTCAGTTATAACACTTTATATAGTGGAGCTGATGTTAATTATATGTGTGAGGGATGAGGCACTATTATTGTGTCAGATCAACCTTCCAGTTGCACTTATTGCATTTCTCAGTACTTGGCAGTGATGCTCTCAGGTGTGTGCACTCCAATAAATGTGAGAAATGGAACTGGTGGGAAAGCATCATTCTCCATTGCTCTAGGTCTGCTGGTAGACATGACTGGCATTAGTGGGGAAGGTGCCAGGTTTAGTTCACAGAGATGGAGGTATCCAGGAGTCCAGAATATTTACAGGACTCCTAGTAAAGCACCACAGCCAAAGGCTTCTGCAGGAGGACTATTCTGGTTCCTAGTACAAGTTTGGGGTTTGGAATAGTTTAGCCCAAGCTGCATTCAGTGCCACTGATATTCCATGCACTGGATAGCAAGGTAGGCATCATTTTAGTGACCTACAGAAGAGGAAGAGGGATACTCTCAAACACTGGTTGGAGGAATTTAGGAATGTGGACATTCCACAGCTGTGTAAGTGTCAAGTAAAGAGAGTGCTTGTAAGACTTAGAAAGCTAAATGTAGGCAAGACTGGTATGCATAATGGTCTTCTGTTCTGTTTTTTCCCTAGCTGACAGAGATTGGGAGTTCAATGTCTAGGCCCACATGGAGAGAGACTGAGGGAAGCAAGTGGTATGTATGCAGCAGAAGAGAAGTGTTATTGTAGCATTAAAAGTTAAAGATAACTTTTTTTGGTATCTTCTAGAGTTGTAACAAATTGAGCATGTATATCCCAACTGTAAAAGCAAGTATGCATGCATTAGTCTGTAACAAAAAAGCAATTGTAAGAGTCCAGTATTAGAGGTTGTGGGTTCAACTACCACAATAACAACTATACCATACTGTTAATTCTTCAATAATCTTTACATTAAATAAAAATCTCTATACCAGTGGCACAAATGCCCTGCTGTAAACTGTAATCGCTATAACTGGAAAATGCATATGTGCAATATATGCACATTTCAAGGATTACTTGCAGCAAACTGTAGTACAGTGTGTATCTGTTAGGAAGTATACTTAAATGTAAAACTAGAGATAATAAGTTGTATAATTGTATTAATGCATTGTATGTCACATATGATGGTACTAATCTTCTCTCTTTTTTACTGTCATCCCACTCCTTATCCCGCTTTCTTTCATTTTCTTTATTTTTATTTTATTTTTTTAAATATATATTTATTTATTTTATTTTTATTTTTATTATGTGTCATCAAAATGTGTCCATGCCATCCATGTGTACTGCATCACTAAATGCTCCACAGCATAGCGGGGTAGGCCAGCCCCAGTGGATCAGCCTTCCCCTGTTCCACTGGCTCCAGCACACATGCCCAGCACATTAGGGAGATAAGCTGGCAGCACTGCCTCTGCTGCCCGTGAACTATTTGCACCCTCAGGTAGTTCTGTCCTGGAGGCTGGTCCATTGATACCCTCAAGGAGCAGTGGCAGAGGTGGTGATTTCATCACCTGCAGTCTGATGACAGGGATGGTGCATAGGGTGGTGCACCACACCATTGGTACAAGCCTGCATTGGATGGACAGACTTCTCTTCCTCATGTTCCAAAGTAGGAGGAGGAGGAGGAGGCATCGAGCACTCCAGCCACCTGTGGAATAAGGGGACAGTAATGACAGTCCAGTGGGTGAGGACTCAATTCTCCCTGTCTCCAAGCTTGATGTTCATGGGCCCTGGTTGTCCTCACCCTCACTCCAGTCATGGTGTCTCCTCAACTTTTGTGTCCATCAATATCCCTGTCTCTTGTCTTGTTTGTTTTGTCCATCTGCAACTGCTTCCTCACCTACCCAACTTACCTGACTCAGACTTACCTATGTCCCTTCTCCAACAGTCCTCTCTGTTTCAAATAAAAAATAAATGAGCACCTATCCCCCCAAAAAAAAATCGCCCATGCATAGCTCTCCATTTTACACGTGTCTTCTTGACATGTTTGGTTCAATCCAATTGGCTGTACAACATGATTGCATTGTGATCACCCCTCTCTCTGGAGGTGACATTCCAAATTCAGCTAATATTCTGCATATCAGTTGTTACTGTTAAAGAAATGGCTATAGCTATCATTTTTTCCTACCTCCCTCCTGCACATCCCTGTGTTCATTGCATTATACTGTTTGTTTAATTAGAAATATTACATACACATGGATTCAAACTCAGTATCATCTGTGCTCAAAAATAAATGTCAGTACATTTACAGCTACTGCCACAGTGTCAGCTAATCAGGTGTGTTTCCTAGACTCACTGCTAACTGTCAGACTTTAGCAATGTGACTCACGTTTGCACACTGCTTAACAATGGGCTAACACAGACCTCCAGCAATGCAGCTCGCTTTTGTGCACTGCTTAACTACATGCAAACAGAGAAAAATGAATAGGAATGTGTATCTCACATGGTAAAACACTTTGCTAACTGCCGAGCAAATCTGCTCACAGAGCTATGGACAACTAAATATTAATATGTATTAGTGCTGTTTACTGTCCATTTCCTGTTTATGACATGAAATTACATGTGGAAACATAACAAACTGAAGGCACTATCTAACAATATGTCACATATTGATAATACAACCATGTATTGCTTTCCCCCAAGCACTACAATCCTGGTGTTTCAGTACTTTTTTTACACATATATCAACTACACTACATAAATTGACATGTTCTGTGATATCCATTGCACATCAAACTGGTAACATCAATCTGGTAACATGCAGAACTAGAACTATTGACCCATAAAATTAAACAACTTTATTTGCAAGACTATGGAAGGAATCATCATGGATCTTATCCACAGGGATATAGCAGACCTTCCACATACCTGACACAACCCCTTTTGGTTCTGTCAAGGTTAGATCTTGCTTATTACACCTAGTGAACTTCTTTGATAATGAACCCAAAAACATGGCTGATGGATAACAGAACATATCACCTATGTTGATTTTCCAAGCCTTCTGACACTATACCCCATTCAGGTATCATAGAGAAACTCTCCCATCTGGAGAATAACCCATACATTTTTATATGGATAGCCAACCAGCTCACCAACAGAATGCACACTGTCAAAGTTGGGCAGCGTACCTCCAGCAGTACACCACTTACAAGTGGAATACCACAAGGTTCTGTGCTGGGTCCTCAACTGTTTGGAAACTAATTCTCTGAAGTCCAGGCAAAGGTAGATGGCCTGTGGCTTACCAAGTTTGCAGATGACTGTCAACTGGGCCCATTCATATTGAGTCCCTCATATGTTAACATATTACAGAAAGTCATCTAATAAATCTGTAGTTGCCCTTGTGTCATAGCAAACATTTATTAGCCTGTGATGTTAGCTATATCATTCAAATCCTAATGTCACTACTTACAGTCACCAAACAAGCTAACAAGTGTTGTCACCCACATGTGCTATATTCATGTGTAGATGTTGTTTCCTGCTACAAGAGTGTATTCTACATTTCCTTGGGAAAGGGTATACTGTAGATTGATGATGTCCTTTAAATAGAGTGTTGTTACATCACAGTTGTAGTGAAACACCTCTTTAGGACTGAGGACGCAAGATGATGAGATGCATGTAGTTGCCTAAGTAAGGCATATGTTCCAATATGGGATTATATCCACATTATACATAATTGTTGTTCTACTGCCACAGTGACAACAGCAGGAGGCTACAGGTGTGTTTGGGTGGGTCTACTTCTCTTGTTCAAAATTACACTTGTTTGAACAAGGACTTACACTAGGTAGTAGGGTCCTACCGCCGGTTTGTTTACAAAAACCAGAGCAATTTGAAAACTATTTTTGAAAGAGAGAGAAATAAGTTGGTTAATGGTTTTAATCTCACTCACAAGAATTGTGGTATGCATAAATGTGGCAGTTGCAACATTTGTAGATACATCTCAGAAGGTCCCTTTGTAAATATAGAACATCTACCTTACACCCTTAAAGTTCCTGGACACTTTAATTGTAAGAGTAAAGGAATACTTTATATAGGTATTTGTGCACAATGTGGAGCATTTTATGTGGTTATGACCACCAGTTCCTTGTGTGTTAGGATAAGAGAACATTATTACAGCATTAAGAGAAGATAAAAACAATGCTTTTTACAAACACACGATAAAATGCCCAGAATATTAAAAAAATTTGTTTTCTATTCTTGAACAGGGAGTAAATAACTTGAGGGGTGATGATTTTAAAACTGATCTTGAACAAAGGGAAGCCTTATGGCAAATCAGATTAAATTCAGACAAATAACCTGGTATGAATGATGCTGTTAATATTAAATGTTTTTTAAAAGACCGTAGAGTATACATTAAGAAATAATATCAATTTTTTTTAAAACAAAAACAACTGAAATTTAATTGATTAATGGTTTAATTGAAGTAGTGTTTCTATTGGTGGGGTTTAATACTCTAGTTTTAAACTGTGGGGTTTTGTATGTTCATTGTATTCTGATGAAGTTTTTAAACAAAAGCGTGGATTAAAGGTTTTATTATGCTAATACTGAGTGGACTCTACTTTGCATACTGCCTGGGTCCAACTTTTGTTTTTTTATTTGCTTTGATTTTCTGGACTCCTGATTGTTGGTTATAATTTGCACATACAGAGTGGCAGAGAGCTCCCCTATCAATTTTATCAGATAAAAATCATGGGCAAGTAAAGTAAAATGATTGAATGATTTCACATGTGGACTTCAACAGCTGTGATAACAGTTCCACTGTGACAAATGTGATTAATAGCCATTTTGTCATTTGGAGAAGTTGCATAGCTTGATGCTCAGTTCTAGCATAGTGATTCCTTGTGTGTGAATGCACTGATGTTACACAACAACCATTACATCACATTAGTGTTATCCCTTGATATGTTATACAAACATGTGAATGCAGGTTTAGATTTCCTAAAAGTACACATTTGTTCTACCAATGTAATGGTGAGAGTGCTATCTTGGCACATGCATTGAGTACTGTGGTATACACGAGTGTGTTACAGTTCTTGGGTAGTATGTGTGCAGACATACAGAGTAGCTGCCCTTGACCATGGAATATTGATGTAGGACTGATCACATTTCTGTGTACCTGAGCATACTCGTTTAATTGCCATCAGTCTGACATGCTGATATGACATTCATTCTCAGGGATCCTTTCTTTTTTCACACATTCATTTTAATTCTTTATGACAATACCCATTGCTACCTCCTGTGGCAGATGTTGACAATACATAGCTCTGGGAAATACATTGCATCATAATACAGAATTTGCATCTGTTCTTATCTGTCAGCACAATAACTGTGTCAGGCATGAGTGCCTTTCACAATGGTATTATGTCTGTCACACTCTGCTCCCACATTTGTAACACCACACTTACATATGGGATACATAACTATTATAACATTGAGGTGTATAGTTACCCATTGAGGTGTATAGTTACCTTCAAGGGTAATCTTTCTCGTACCTATGTTAGGCCTATTTCTATGGGATACACAGTCAATACACAGGTCATTTTTGACATTGATAGGATGGGTTGAATTCTTGCAAAAGCAGATTGCAGCTTCTGAGTCATTCTTATTCTCCAACATGTTATATGGATAAAAAGCATACTGTGCAAATATCCATTATGGATGTACTGTCCTTGCAAACTGTCATTTCAACTCAGCATGTCAGTGACATTCATATCATGTAATTTCCCTCTGTTACAATATGAATTTGTGTAGCTGTCATATCCTATAATATCACATCTGCTTTTATTTACCTACATTTGCTCAGGAATTGTGACTACCATTAATTATTCTGAAATATGTATTGCAAAATTGTTGCTTTTTCACATCAGTTATCGTAGTAGAATTTGAAAATTTACCCACCCCTCTTACATTTTGATGTATACATCTCTTTGATTTCTGTGCACATTGTCCTCAGTATACTTTTCCTCTCTGGTAACCAGTGTATTGTAGTTGCCCTTGCTGTTTCACACCCCCCATTACTTATTACTGTATTCATACGTTTCATTTATGTGCACAGTACACTCAGTACACTTTCTCTGCCTGTGTACAGCACTTATTACTGTATTCATACGTTTCATTTATGTGCACAGTACACTCAGTACACTTTCTCTGCCTGTGTACAGCACTTATTACTGTATTCATATGTTTCATTTATGTGCACAGTACACTCAGTACACTTTCTCTGCCTGTGTACAGCACTTATTACTGTATTCATACGTTTCATTTATGTGCACAGTACACTCAGTACACTTTCTCTGCCTGTGTACAGCACTTATTACTGTATTCATATGCTTCATTTATGTGCACAGTACACTCAGTACACTTTCTCTGCCTGTGTACAGCACTTATTACTGTATTCATACGTTTCATTTATGTGCACAGTACACTCAGTACACTTTCTCTGCCTGTGTACAGCACTTATTACTGTATTCATACGTTTCATTTATGTGCACAGTACACTCAGTACACTTTCTCTGCCTGTGTACAGCAGGCATTATTTACTTTATGTAGCTCTCCATGCTGTCCACAAGAGCACGCTTAACAGATTTGCCCATAGGCAAGCCTGTTTGTTGACTGTGTGTGCTTGTGCTGCTGTACACCATTTCCTGGTCACCAACACTGTTGCGGGCATTGTATTCCTGTTAGCATGATGAACAGCATGCATATGCGATTAGTGCTGATCATGCTAACATACAAACTGTGTAGGCTTTGTTCAAAGCCTAAAAGAATGTTCATAATCCCAGGGTTTATCTCTATATCTCACCAGTGAGACTTTATCTGACTGTGTTTTATCATTTAACCATGTTTCCATCTTCCAGTGAATGATTACTGATATATTTATTATTTTATTTGTTTTCATATTTGTGTTTTATTTGTACATGTACTTAGGTTCAAGCACCATAATAAATCTGAACCTGAAAATGACTCAGCTCCATGGATGTAAAGTAATTTTCATAATGTACAAACAATCTGTACTGATGAGAAAGTATTACATTGCAAGTCATTATCAGAGTTGTGCATTTGTGTATTCTTGTTAGTCATAAAAAGAACCATAAAAATGTTTTTATTGCAACATGGTATAATTGCAATGGTTGTTGTTGGGGAGGATGTTATGTTTTTTATTCCTTTGAGACAACATCTTATCCTGAAGGCAGCAATGTTTTGTAGCTGTACATTGAACCATAAGTTTCATCAACTGTCAGTATACTTCTTAACCTCTTTGCACAATAATTCTGGACAAAGCCAAAAAATAATGGGAGACCAAAGGTCTACAATTAGGGACAATTTTTAAATATTACTCCACTTCACTTAAGAAGTTAGTAGAATATCAGGCTTTGCATCAATGTGCATTTTTAAACAATTTAAAGCCTGAAACTCTAATGACTGGCATTATTGACTGACTGCAATCCTTAGTGATTTTTTTTAGAAAAAGAAAATTTGTAGGGGATAGGAAAAAATGTGATGCAACATTAGGGACGTTCAGCAAACTTCGGGAAAAGTATGCCTGCAAGCTATTATGAACATTATGAAACTCAAACCAGCCAACTAAAATCCATAGCTAGATTAAGTCATGTGCTTAGTTCTCCATATGCCAATGCTAATTCTGGCTACTGATGCACTACAGCTGAGGAGGGCGGAAAGGAATAGCTGCTATGTTCTTTTCCATGCTATTTTACAAAAGCAATTTCAATATTTTTAAAATTCCTTGAAAATACATGTAAAATAAAGCTTGCAAGGAAGCCAAAGCCATGCATGTAGTCTATTTGAAAAAGTAATAAGATTTTTAAATAGCATAATTAATATCACCATCATGTTTGCATACTTAAGTAAAGATGATCTGTTCAGGTTGAATAACAGCACACTATCAATTATGAAAAATGTAAGCAGATGTGTTAGCAATAAAAGCTGTAGTTAATTTTAAACTACATCTCTAAATTCCTTTAATGGAACAGAAGATAGTGGTAGTGTTGTGTGGGGTGTACAATGCTAAAGTCCTAGCTCAGAATCACAATAATTACAATGTATTCTGAACAGCATTTTCGCTTTAGATGCATACTTATCGCACTTCTGACAGAGAGCACAGCCTAAGCACCATCTTAGTTAAAGGATAGAGCTAGCATTGTTGAAAGAAGAAGGAGGTACTAATAATGGAAGACTGTGGAGTCATCTTCATCATAATTCTGTGGTTCCCTGTTGAAATGTCAGCACTCAAAATGCTGAGAAAAGAAAGACTGAAAACACAGGAGAAGAGCGAACCTCGAAAATCGCTCTTCTCCTTAAGACTTATTTTTGCACCTCCACCCCCTGATTTTATATATATATATATATATATATATATATATATATATATATATATATACCAAGTCTGAGAATGCAATACTTCAGAGAAAAGGAAATATTCAGAGAAATGGCATCTCAGACTTAGTATATACAAGTTTGATCTTTCAGCAATTCAGTCTCCATATTTCAGGACTCCCTCTAGCGGGTCCTGACATTTCAAATGCTTATCCCCACCCTTACCCCCCCCCCCCACCTAGACTCTTAACCCAGCTATACTACCGCCACTACTAACCACATTCAGAATTAACTAGTTGTCTTTACATACTTTAAAAAATGTCTGACAACTTTGTTACTAATATTATAAACTACAAGAAACTATCTTAACTTTCACATTTACTGTATATTCTGTTGATAATCAATATCTTGTTATTGTTTTAAAGCCAACAACCTGTAATGTTGTTTTACTATTGCTGCAACTTTGTATCTCTATTTATCATGTACATGATGTGGAGCTTTTCTCCCTGGGCATCTGCTGAAAAAGGACCTGCGTCCAGTCAGTATTTCCCAGTAAACAGATGTAAAGAAAGAAAGAAAGAAAGAAATGATCTAATATCACTGTACTGTATGCAGTGTTAGTGTCTCAGTAGCATAAAGATCATTTTAGACATAGACTACAAAGTGAGCCCTGGCTATAAAATGAAGAAATAATGCAAAAACATAGTCAGAAATAGGGCACTGATTATTCAAACTATGTCATTAAAACTTCAGATATGATGCAGTATTAAAGTACTGCAATTAATAAATATAAAATAATGCACTTTTGTACACATCAGCAATTTATTGTTTTACAGTGAAGTCCAAATCTCCTTTATGTTTCTAACAAGTCTTATATTTTGCTAATAGACAATAACATTACAACATATTAGATGAGTGGACATCACTGGAATTTATTCATGCCTGCTGGGTTTGTTTGCTTTGGCTTTGTTGCCATGACAAAACCTCAGAAGGTATGAGTAAATCCTGACATAACCAACAGCTTTCTGTATTTCAATGTATTTTTATTGTCTTGTATCTCTGACAGCAGCATAAAATTGCTTAATATTTTGTATGAAAACAGTTAAATGATAGTATGCATATTAGATTGCTAAGGGCATAGGGCATCAACATCAACCCCCTTTTTCCCATTTTTTCAAGGGGTCAGGGTATCACATCAGCAGTGACCATTGCCTATAACTAATGTTCACACTGCAGCCATAGAAAATTAGTTGTTGTTATTTGTTTACCTTTTTGTTGTCCACTCAAGGAAGACATGCTTTCAATTGCTAGCATGGGTATGTTTTTCATTTAACTGTGTACTGAGTTCTCAAGGATAAATCAGTGTCCTTTTATATTTCACTCATCTAATTTCTGTGCGGCTACTTAAATGGCTATAATTATTTCATAAGAAAAAAAGTTTATTTATATGTAGGAAACCAGCTTAAATGGACTGCTTTAAATTAGTATTAATATGGAGTGTAGTACATACCCATCGGAAGTACCATTCTTGCCTGAAAAAGAGAAACAGCGGTAAAACCAAAATAATTGTTTAAATATATATAAAAAAGAAAGGATATGCACCATTAATGATAGCAAAGACTGAAACCAAACCTTGTTTTCTTTTCTTGCAATAAAGTACCACTATAAGTAAAATGATAGCAGTTAAGAATACACAGGTAACTCCACCTATAAGATGTACTGGCACTTCTGTCCCAGTGGGCTCTGAAACAAAAAATAAATGCAAATAAATATTACACGAGGTTCAGAAAATACATACATTAAAAAGTAAAATTGTGTGTTTATGTACAAGACAGTAAACATTTTTGGTTAAGCAGTAATTAAACTTTCAGATGTTCAAAACAATAATGGGATAACGAATGTCAAGAAATTTTCTTGTGTAGACAAACAAAACAAATAGTCTTAATGTTTAAACAATGTTTACATGTCATGTGTACTTAAATCAAATGTGCTGATATCATAAGAAGGCTAAGCGTTTTTTTCTTGGAATTATGGAAATGTATATGTGTCTATATGGAGCATTATTGCTCTTAAAGAATCTGATTAATATCTGAAAAAAGTTTTAAAAGTGCTGTGCATTCTACAAGACATTTTATTATTTTGCTGAAGAATTATTTAAGTAATAATAACAATAAAAAGAAAAAAAAAACTTGAAGCATATGAGTACCAAGACCTTTTATGATTACTCAGTGTGAACACAGAAATTTATGTGCAGTAGTATTTATTAATCTCCCCTTTCTGAGATGTTATGGGAAATATATAAATTCATATATAAATTAACAGGACCCATACTATTGGTCCCTGGCCAATTGGTTGATGCTCAGAACATACTGAAACTGGATGATTGCCAGTGTCTTGTCATGGTGGATAAGAGCAAGAAGATGAGTGCTGCATCACCCTGACTTTCTTTCTCCTCTCCAAATTTGTGTGACCTCTGTTGATTTTACATGTACTGTGGATAATATATATATATATATATATATATATATATATATATATATATATATATATATATATAAAACAAATCATACATGAGACTTCAGCTAGATCCAGTGCACATGAAAAAATACAGAGATTCCAAAAAAAAAAAAAAGGCACAACACCATACTATAAAACTCAACTGTCGTTAATAAAATAGCTAGCACAAACCAGGTTTCCAGACAACATAGCTTCTTCAGCGGAAAGAAACAGTTTTCTACAGTTATTTTTCCCTGTAAGAAAAAAGCTTTTTCTGTTTTCAGAATTTCAGAGTGCCCAGCTGACCTCACAGGGTTTTAGATGTTTTGGATTAGATAATCTTGTGTTGATTAAATGAGACATAGGGATTATGATCAGGTCATATTCGAGACATGGATACCAGGAAATTCACTTTGAGAGCGAAGCTAGAGAGATAAATCTTGGCATCTGTGTTGAGAACACATAATTTAATGTTATTATTGGAGAACAGATAATAATTCTTTGTACTACATGGAGCTTTATCTGCTCTTTGTAGTACTAGTTACAGTTAAAAAATTAAAAAAAAAATGTGTTTTGTTGATTTCAAAGCTGTAAAGCACTTTACTTAGTAAGTGCTGTCAGTAAAGCAGTGTAACGCGGTCATTTCATGCCTCTAAACTGTCCAGATTTTCACATGACCTCTTTTACAAAATAAAAAGTTAAAAGTTAGCCTGAAGGAACGTGTGATAAATCACACTCTACTGTCCTTTGCTACAAAGGATACATCCAGCTGAAGAAGCTCAAACTTGCAGCTGAACTTTTTAGCTTTGCAATTTTTGGAAATAAGTGCAGATATTATTTATTCTTTATGTCTTATAGAGGTAGTAGCAGCTTACATACGTGTTCGACATGAAATTACTCAAGCGTCAGTAGCGTACATAAAAAGTCATAATGCCCAATGCTTTTTCTCATAGAAAATCATTGCTGATGCAATTTCTAATTGTGCACTGGCAATGACTGTATCTGTCTGTTTAAAAATGTACTCTACAAAGATTATAGAATGTATGTTCACTTTCACTACAGCTACTCTGTATATAATGTTATCTCTTCATACTTGTTAAATTGTTTCTCTCAACATATGTTATATATTCTGTCTGATATGCATGTTTGTTTGTTTGTTTGTTTGTTATTGTCATTGTTAATGGAGCTTTTCTCCCCGGACCTCCACTGAAAACAGACTCTTCTCGGTCCAGTGGATTTCCCTGGTCATCAAACTGAAATAAAAATAAATAAATAAATGATCCCCATTATTTTTAGTTGGTGTGCAACTGTGGAGCTGGTATACGTAAGTTTGGAGTGGTATAGTGGGCTTGCCCCCCTCCCTGCAAATAACAAGAAAAAAATGAGGTTTTCACCCTTCTATATTCCGGGCATTTTTTTTTTCTTTCTAGTGGAATGTCGACTTTCATAGTAGAACCTATAGTTGAAAACCTTATTGTTCACTAACTGTATATGCATTTATATGACACAGTAGTGTAGTTCCAGAAATGGTTTTCTTCTAACTGGCAAATTCCCAGTATGCTGAACCAGTACTCATTCTTTTATCCTTGTCCTAAATAAAAGTAATTTGCTTCAGTCAGCAACTTACGTAGATGAACTTTAAATCTTCTACTTTTTTCCATTCCTGTTCAGCTCTTTTTTCACATACAGAATATTAGTGCAAGAGTGTGATATCAATAGATATTAGTAAAATACACCATAGATACAAAATGTGTCTAAAACTCACTTTTTTATCCACATTGTGCAATATATTTTACAAAAGCCATAAGATTTCATGCTCTTCATGTTCTTGTAGAACACTTGCAAAGTTAATATAACGTTTCCTATGTCTACACTTAGCAAACCTGGCTTTATAAAAAGATAAAATAATCATTCCAGCTACATCCAAACAAAAACATACATGCAGGTGTACCATGTAAACAATACAAAAGCATAGTTTAAACACTAAGGAAATTTAGAACACAGCAGAAACTTAAAACATTCATTGCATCAGGTGTCTAGATTTCACATTGTTTTAACATGAACTTCAGCAAAACTAAATGAAATGCCAGTGTCCAAGACACATAATATACGATAGATGGTAAAACACAATGTCATAAATTATGCTCTGTGGAAACCTAATAAACTGAATAGGCAGTCCTAATGTTTTAAGGTACTTGTAGCTGAGGTTGTCAAAGCTCCTTCAGAGCCATAGCTGTCCTGTAGTCAAGATGCAGGAAAAGATTTGGGCTTCTCTTGCTTGTCAAGGCCTTCACGTGTCAGGCTTTTCATAGGAAGCAGGTCTGAGTTTTTCATCAGTTAAACAGAAACTCAGGTTGGTTTGGTGTCATTCTACAGAATGTGGTGAAGTAAACAGGCCTTCCCTCCCACATGGGCAGAATTGTAGTTGAGCATGGCAGTTTTTTTTTATTCTGGGACCTGAAGGGTTTGCGGGGGGTGGATGACTCCTCGACATTCCAAGATTAAGGTGCTCTGAGATATGGAGCAGTAGGGTAGACCGGACATCTGTACTGGGTCATTCAGTGCAGTAGTTGGAGGACAAATCTACAACATGCTTGAATGGATGATGCTCTCATGCTTCCCTGAGGGATGGCACTGAGGAGTTTGCTCCTTCTGCTCTTCGACCCTAAGGAAAGGATTGGCTTGTATTAAAATTATACAGGATAGAGACAATTGGCAGATATGTTGAAATGGCATAGCATAGGCTGGCAGTGTTACAGGTGGGATAGACTTAGGAGACAGGCTAAATTGGCAGTTCCAAAAGAGATGGACGATTCCAGAAACCATTCTAATGGTGTTATACTAATTGAAAAGAAAGTCATTGTAACTGTATAATTCCAACTAAATAATGCTTGCTAAAAAGAAGGCTGTTTAAGACTAAGCAAAGCAAAAGAAGAGAACTTTAGTAATGAATACATTGCTGTTAGTGTCTAATATGACAACATTCTGGTGATCAAAAAGCAATTTGGCTATAATATGTATGTATATATATATATATATATATATATATATATATATATATATATATATACATATATATATATGTGTGTGTGTGTGTGTGTGTGTGTGTGTGGATGCAAACTGTCAATTATTAAAGTTTTACATGGTGAGTAACTTCTACTGTGTTACAGAACTGCTGAATAGATCACTGTGGTTGAACTGCAAAGACTTAGGTTTATTGAGGTGGTGTTTTGCACAAGAAAAACAAGTCTGTAAGCTAGTGATGATGATAATAACAAATTGGAACTGATAGCAGGACTTAAACCTACCAAATAAAATGCATACTCATTTGAAAGGTTAAGTGCTTTCATTTAAATCACATAGATTTTCTCAAAATGAGACAACCTTTTATAACTGCACACTTAAATAATTACATTTAAATTGATGTAAATCCATTAAAAAGACGTACTAACATTTACAGATATTTCAGGAATGAGGAAGTTTATGTGATTAAGCATCAAAATATTTAGCCATCAAATGACTTTGCACCCATCAGTTCTAAGTGGCATTGTCTTATTATTTTGGTTCTATGTTGTACCTGCAGGCAATGGCAGTTTTTAAGTATTATAAAGTAGTGATCATGATAATTCACTCAGACTGAAAGAAACTGAATGGTGGTGCTTTTTAAGAGGCATTTGTATTATTGAGTAAATGAGTGGCCAGGTTTCATTAGGAGGCTTGTTGCAGGCACATATGTACAAGTTTGTCTGCATACTGCCTACCGCTGATTTTTTTTAATCTGATCCTGCACCCAGTTGTGAGAGAAAATGAAAGAGTAGTATTTAAATAAGTTGTATTGAGCTACATAATGGAACGTTGGCAAATACCGTAGCAGCAGAATTGTTGCTACTTTTCTTTGTAGAATGAGCAGTTGGTGCTGTAGAGCAACATGTTCTTTTTTTGCAGCTTTTGTTTATTTGTTTGTATGAATGTAGAATTGACTTGTGCGTAAGAACTCTTGCTACTTTTCTTTCTTCAGGTTCCTGGATTAAAAAGCCGTTATGTAAGCCACATTGCAGCGCAGCAATTTTGGAAAAAGGAGAATCAAAAACAAAATGCTCCCTGATGGAACAAAATCACTTCAAACCTAAACATTTAATTTAAAAAATATCTTTCCCAGGTTAATAAGATGTAGCATACAAGAAAGTCAGTGGTGGACAGCTAACGTAAACAACTTTGCTGTAAATGATCTCCATTGCTATAAAGTCAATATACAAGTATAGAAAGAAAGGTATTAGTTCAAACCACCCTTTGCAATCCAATTGCGAGGTACACTAGGACAAACTAAAATAAAAATGCTGGAGTTAAAGATAATGTAAACCAGTGGACCACTCCTCAAACCTATAAAAATGAATAAGACTTATAGCCAGAGAAAACTGTTTTCTATGTAGTTAGGTTCTATATTCATAGAAAAGTGCCAATTAAAATCCACTCTGAGTGAGTTTTATTGTAGACAAGTGCTTTTGTTAAATAGACTTCTCTATATCTATCAGGTTTACAGTTTACCATTTTTTATTAATTTACAAGGAGGATGTGTATATGGGGAAAGTGAAAGAGCCAAAGAAATAGAATCTTTGGACTGGTAGAAAAAGCAATAGCCAGTCATCTGGAAGAGTTAGCTAGCTATGTGATAGATTGGAATCTGTCACCTTAATTTAAATAAGACATTGTGATAGGCCAAAAATATGTAACAGTCACTAAAGGAGTCGGGAAAAATGTTTGGCTAAAGCCCAGATTTCATCATGCCTTCTACAATGGAATTTTACATGAAAACATTATTCAGAGACTAGACCAAATACATGATCTTTACCCCAAGTTCTAATTAGAAGACAAAAGGTCATATTTCATGTCTGTCTTTACAGGAATTTTCTATTTTATAATAACTTTTAATGAGTTGCACTACCCTTTTAAACCTTGAGACATTTAGCATGCCATGAGTAGTGAGTGGCCAATTTCAAATGTATTACATTTACATATTCCACTTGCTTCATTAGCCAAATATTTCATGTACAATGAGTGTTTCAATTTTTTTTTTTTTTTTTACTTTGCCAGGATTTGGAAACCCTATAAACACCAAATCTGTTTGAAAAATCCATTTGCTTGGTTCTAGAAACTGCACATATGATCAGAGATGGTGCCCTATTTACTGTGTTATTGATTTGTAAGTGCCTCAAATTGATATTGGGGGATGAACCATGCAATAACACACAACTTCTATAACATTGGCATAGATAAAGAGTTTTAAATTGTTTTGCCACTATACTGTATGCCACCATATCCTGCTTTACTGTTATTTCCTTGCTAATTTAAAAATGTTATTTTTTTTTCATAAAAATGATGATTTTAAAATTAAAATAAAATAATAGTACATATTTAAAACAATATAGTATATAGAAAAGTACAATAGTAAGAAACTGTGTTTAAGCATTGCTTTACAATGATGCTGTAGAATGAATAACCAAAAGCAATACATCCTGTAATGGTAGAAAATGTCCTCAGACCTAAAGCTACACATTAAACATCAGAGTTATTTGATAGGTTAACAAAATGTACCATACAAGAAACTTAGTGGTTGATTGTTAGGGGAAACTAGTGATAGATGACTTGCTGTTAATAAAACAGAGCATCAGGTTACATAATGCATGTGTTACATAGTGGCATTTCCTGCAGATCCCCCTTAAAAGAAGCACTGAATTGTGGGTCAATCAGTACTCTAATTCGAAGTGGAATGGAATTCTAAAGTTCAGGAGTTTGGGTAGAAAATGATATACTGCTGCTAGCAGCACAAGAACAGCAACAAGCAGTGAGTTACAGACAGTGTGGATGATTAAAGTGTCACACAAACAGTTCTTTGGGAATGACAGTTTCTCAGTGATGGACAATGTATTAAATCATTTGTAACTTACTGATCTGTGAATCAGTTAGTAGAAATGGTCTAAGTGTGATGGAAAGACAAACAGCCTAATCTTAAGCAAAACAGCAGTACCTCACTTCATCTTCAAGGTCTTGGTTACAAAACGATTTTCTTTTGTAGACATTGCAACTGTCTTTAGATGTCTTGCTAAGTATTAAAGGTTGTATATATTGAAGACCTTGTATTAAGATATTAATGCCAAGCATTCTTGTGGCCTTAGCTTTCAAAAACTTGGGCACTTACTTGCAAAAACTAAACATTTCTAGTAAATTCTCTTTGATTTTGTTAATGTAAAAGAAAAAGGAGAAAATGAAATCCTATCAAAACAAGATTTTCAACTGTCTTTTAAGGTTGAATAGAAGTGGCCCCTCCTCTTTTATTCATTCACAAACTTTCGACATAGAACAGAGCCTCTGGTCACTATATTCAACCTAGATACTGCTGAAGCTCTGCCACAAGGGCCATCTCCCAACTTTTTTCACTGAGAACTTTGTCTTTGTACAATAGACTCTGGTCACTATATTCAGCATATAGCTTATACTATATATGCCAGATGCTTAGTCTTTTTAGCTTACAGGTTTCTGCATTTAGAAAATGAAAGAAAACCTGTTGTGCTTGGTACCTGTCTGTTAATTGCTTTCTATTACCTATTAACTAATTTCTCTCTGTTATACTTTAACATGCTCAGCCTTGCTTTACTTGGCTTCAGTCACCTACACTAACCCCAGTTTCCATCCATCCCCTGTTACTCTAATATTATACATCCTGTACATCTATTACACATATGAATCCTATTCCATAACCCTCCCAAACAACCTTACTATGCTCGTGCAAGCACTTGTGTTTCTTTTTACCTAATTTCCAACTTCCATTTAATCTTTTAGCTCTATTACCATCTAGCTTACTCCCTCCCATACTCCTTTGCTCTATATACATTAATAGTCACACCCCTCCTTAAAAGCACCTACCTGTTCTATGTTGTATCGTCTACTTTTCCCAAATAAACCCTCACTACATTCTTAATCTTTAGCCTTTTAAACCCTGCTATTCCTTACATTCCAGAGAGGACATAAGGACAACCTAACCATCTTCCTTCATAGAAAATAATTCTTTCCTACCTACCCTTTATCAGCTTTCAAACTCCACTACCATTAAATATCTTTCTATCCTGCTACTTTGTTTTCCTTCTTGATCCCTGCTTCCCCACAACCTGCCAACTATAACATACAGATCCCTTTACTTAATCATGTTAGTACTCAGCTTTTCCTCTATTCCTCTCCTGCTAGTGGGCCATCATTCATCTCACCATGACACTATAATAGCACTCAATGTATCTCCAACTCTGTCCCAACCACCTGTACATAATTCCTCACTGCATTCTCCACACATTGCACCAAACCTTTTTAATGACATCCCGCACCTTTAGTCAGTATCTCCCCAATACACTAAAATGTTTCTAGGAGGAGACACTCACTCTAATCCTGACCCTCCCTATCACAGTGATCAAGACAATTGTCTTCCACACAAAACTTTACAACAGTCGCTCTCAGCCCCATTAATCTATCTTATGCTGCTATAAAGGTTAAAAGCATAAGAAATAAAATTGCTGAACTATGTGCCTGGATTACACAGCATCGCATGATATTCTCACTATAACTGAAACTTGGCTTAAACCCAGCATAAACAAATCTGAAATTGCACATTCCAGCTATAATAGTATCCATGATGACTGTACAAAGAGGAAAGCTGGTGGTACTACTTTAATGTTTTCTAACAACGACCACATTTCCCCCACAACAAACCAGTACCAAACTTCAATTTAGCAGAATGTCTTATAACTTTCCTGAAAATTAAACAACTATAAATGAACATGTATTTCTCTTCTTTACATCCCTCCTGGTGACAATGCTTCTATTCTTGAAGATTTCCTACATTGGGCATCCATAATAATTCCACAGGAAATAATGCTGAATGTTATTTGGTTGGAAAGGGTGGCCACTGTGGTGCAGCGGTTAGCATTGCCACCTCCCAGCAAGAGGCTCTCCGGTTTGATCCTTGGCTGGGGTGCCTTCTGTGCAGAGTCTGCATGTCCTCCCTGTGGTCATGTAGGTTTCCTCTGGGTGCTCTGGTTTCCTCCCACATCCCAAAGACATGGTGTAGGTGGATTGGACACTCTAAATTGACCCTAGGCTTCAGTGCGTGCCAGTGTGTGCCTTCTGTGAAAGGTTGGGCACCAGGCTGGCAACTCGACACTGTAAACTCCACTGCCAATCATGAGTGGACAAGTGATCTGCTGTGGCGACCCCTAACCGGGAAAAGCCAAAAGAAGAAGAAGTTAATTGGTTGGAAAGAAACTCTATCTCCCCTGCATCTAGTATGAACTTATTTGGTGTCACTCAATTAATTAATAGCCCAGACATTATAGCAAGACATCAAATTCCCTGTTAGACTGAATCCTAGTATTGGATCCTAGCAAAGATGCTACCTCAGGTACAATGTCTGACTGTCTCAGTGATCATTTCTCAATCTATACAACCAGACATCTCACACATCCACTTAAATAGCATGTTTAAAAACAAAATGCAACCTTTCCAAGTTTAATAATGTTCATTACTAACCTGTCATCCATTAACTGCCTAAAACTCACTCCCTTAGATGGTGCTGTAAATGAATTCATGTCTAAATTCCTGAATATCCTAAATAGCCTTGCACCTCATAGAAGGAAGAGACTAAAAAAATGCAATTTGGCTATCCAAAAATAATAGAATACTAATGCAGGACAGAGAAAAAGCATGGAAAGAAGGGCAAAAATACAAAACTCCACAATATCTTGAAAACTTCAGAATGCTTCACAATCATACAAAAAACAAATTCATAAAGATAAAAAAAACTATACTATAATAACTTTCAGAAAAACAGTAAAAGCAACTCTAAAAAATTCTGGACAGCCATTAAAAGAATCTTGCATCCTGGCCATAAATTCAACCATAACCCCTCTCCCAGTAATTCATCATTTGAATCCACATTACAATTTAACTCTTATGTCATAGATAGTATAGCATCTGTAACCAAGGATTCCCCAACATTTAATCCTAACCATGTCCACCAGCCAGATATCACCACATCATCTTTCACTTTCAAACCTGTGTCCACGTCCTATATAAAATTACTCTTAAACAAACTCAAACCATGCTCTACTTCAGCCTTCCAAGTGAATATCTGAAATTATACCATGATCCCCAAAAAACGCGCGCCATTGGCCAGCGTTGTTCGTTGTATCGAAGTTATACTAAGGGAAAAGTCCCGGTCCTCGACTTTTTTCATTATTAGTATTTTTTTTTTTATATTTCTATATGAAATATGGGTTTAACATGGGCAATAGAAAATAAAAAAAAACAAGCAACCGCTGTTTGCTTTTTTTTATTTATTATGTTAAACCCATTTAACAAAGCATAGCAAGTTAAAAAAGCAACGGAAAAAAAAAAAAAAGCAAAGATAAATTTTTATTTTGCTATTATAGTGTGTTTTTTTAAACAAGAGTTTTAACATCAAAGACATTTTTAAAATAAGTAACATGTTTGTCTCATGTTTATTTTGTGTTAAAAACGTAACATAGCAGCCGACAGTAAAAGCGGAGATCTTGCTTCTTAAGCCGTTTTTTGCTCACGCCTGTTTTAAGCAGGTAGCGCTTGTACCGCGTGCAGCAGCATTAAGATGCCAAGAACAGAGTTTACAATGCAGCATTAAAAGTAAAGTAATATTACTTCAAGTAATAAACATTTTTAAGAATAAGTATAATAATAATTAAATAGGCTAATTTTGTATTGGTTACAATACCAATCCTTGGTTTTTTAATTGTCTCTAATTTTGCCTTACGCCAACACACGCCAAGTAATAACAGCCAATAGTATTGCCTACCTTGTCTCAATCCTTATGAATTGATCAATCAAGGAATCTCATCTTCCCTCTTTCTGGAAAAAATCACAAATTATCCCTCTGCACAAAGAAGTAAATTCAACAGACATTATTAATTTCAGACCTATAGCAATCTTATCCTCCTCTATAAAATACTTGAAATATGTATTCAAAAACAATTGCTAAACTATCTCCTTTAGGAAAAACTACTGTTTCCCACTCAACATGGCTTCCATCCTTCTCACCTTCCCATAATATTAACACTGCACTCCTAACATATATAGGGTCTATATTAGAACATCGATGTTTCAGAACTTCGAATGTACTAATATCGACCCCTATTCAGCGAACGCTGACAACATCGAACATTCAGAACAGCAAATTTTTTCCTAGGGAAAGAATTTGCTGTTCCGAAACACATACACACAACACAAGCACACCAAACAAACAGCAATCCACACACATACACCTAAAATCTTACATCTAACCCTACACTAAACTGTACATACACCACAAACTATCCACTTACCTTAACCCAAACCCTAACCCTAAGGTCCATCACTATCGTACACTCACCTCACTGGCGCCCTAACCCTAACTCACCTACCCCACTCTAACCCTCACATCCACACAATCGCACACTTACCTGACCCGTGCCCTAACCCTAACTCACCTAACCCACCCTAACCCTCACGTCCACACAATCCCACACTTACCTGAACCCAACCCATAACGTTCCACCACAGCTCTGAAAATAGCGAAGTGACAGAAACAGACAACCAAATTCTTTCCCTAGGAAAAAATTTGGTTTTCTGCAGCTTCGCTATTTTCAGCATTCGCTGAATAGGGGTCGATATCAGAACATTCGAAGCTGTGAAACTTCGATATTCTAATATAGACCCCATATATAGATACTGTCAATAGAGCTAGAGATAACGGCAAACTAGTCTCCTCCTTATTTCTAGACTTATCTTTGTCACAGCAAACCTCTACTTCAAATGTCCTCAATAAACATCTCTCAGCCCACCTTTCTATGGTTCAAAAGCTACTTATCCACAGGTATTAGTCAGTAAAATAACACTTCACCCTCTTTCTATATCTCACAGTCACCACCAGTGTACCATAAGGCTCTATCCTTGGCCACCTCCTCTTCAACATGTTCACAAAAACCCTCTACATATCCACACAACAGGCCTCCATAATATAGTCCACAGATGATTTTACACTCATTTGCACATCTGTCAACAAGGCACAACTCCAAAAAATTACTAAGGAAGCTCTAACAGCAAATGAAACATGGTGTAACTCACAACTCACCCTAAAAAAACAAGCTACTACTTTTTTCCCCAAATCCCTCTCCCATGAAAAAACAACATTTAAAGTCCTCTCTCTTGATAATAGAACCATTAAAGTCAGTTGTCATAGTAAATTATTAGGGATGATAGTGGATTATAATCTTAAATTCGACCTGCATATACAAAATTGCACAAGCAAAAAAATCATCAAAAACTAGGGATGCTTTATATCACCAACAACTTTCTCAGAGACACAATTAAAGCTATACTTGCCACTACTTATCTTCTCCCCACACTTCATTGTGGTGGTCCCATCCTTACAAATCTTTAAGCATCACAAAAATCAGAACATGAGCAATGCTATAACAATCATTAAATTTGCAGTAGATACCCCTTTTGAATAGAACTAAAAAGTCTAAATTGTTTACAGCAACTCCATCAACTAACATATACATAGTTTCTTACCACCTATAAAATTATTCAGAATCCATCTGCTTGTCTGGCACTAAATAATATTATACACAACTATGTTCCTTGTTGGTCATTATGATCCAATGACCAAAATCTCCTGTCTGTCCACAAACCTATCAAATCTACTGAGCATTGTCTGTACTCATACCATGTTGCTAAGGCCTGGAACTCCTTCTCTCCATCCATCAGGTCAATACCTTCCCTCCCATCCTTCAAAACCATTCTGAAAGGCTTACGATCCAAAAGCTGGCTCTGTTCTTGCTCAACACCAGGATAAAGTATACCCCTAAATGTGGACAAATGCCAGTTCATACCTTGCATCTCCTTATTTTTCTTTCTTCACACTCTTTCTTACTTCTATTAATTTCTCTCCTTGAGTTTCTGTCTGAATATACCATAAACTTGTTTTTCTCTCACTTCCTATTCCAGTTCCTGTTTCTATTATACTAACTTACCTTTTATTTCTCCATAAATTGGCTAAAATTTATCTAACTGTTATATCATTGTCATTTAACTTGTACCTAGTGTTAACCAATGTTTAATTTCGTATAATTATGTAAACTGTATTTGTTTTTTTTTTGTATTTTTTTTTAATGACTGTATAATTATTATTCTTAAAATGCTTTGTAATACTTGGAACCTTTCACCCTGGCCCTGAGCTGAAAATGAGCTCCTACCCAGTCAGACTTTCCTGGTAAACAAATGTCAATAAATAACTATAAATAATAGAAGTACCTACATGTAACTAAGTTAATAATTTACTAAGAGCCTTGTTTAACTGGTTGATACTCCAAGCAGTATCAACTTTGTTTCTAAATAGTTTGCATCATGGTATTTTTTTAGTAATCTAGGGGTCCATAAGGGCTAAATTGTATTCTTTTAGTAAACTTGTACCTGAAATATCATTGCTGGAGATGTAAGAAGTAAGTTTAGCAAAACACAGAATGTCATTAAAATTCTTGTTTTGTGTATGATTAAAAATAATGAAAATAGTAAATAACAAGTGAAAAGTCCCACAGACCTCCTCTGGTGCTATTTGTTAAGGGCAACATTTATATATACAAACATGAAGGAATCAGAGCCTGATGACTTCCATACAATTTTAATATACTGCTAACTAAAATTACAGACACAATCACTTAAAGCTTTCATCCAAAATAATCAGGACTTCTTCAGAGTAATTACTTGTCACTATGCTACAAATTTAAATAGAGCTCTCCAACCAATCACAAAACAGAATCATGAATAATTAATTGTTCAACATTATAAAAGTTAAAATAATGGTTGACATTCACAAAATTGTCAAAAAATGGTAAAAAAAGTTAACAGATACATCAATAAATAAAATGCTAATACTATACTCAATCCATCTGTTTCAATTCTCTATTTTATAATCATTTGATCAATTTTTTGACTACGCAGGGTTATAGATTTTTAGAACGTTTGATTAAAAACAAGTAACACAAATTGGATAGACTTAATAATGGCATTAAAACATTGACTACATCTGTGCAGAAAGATTTGCTCTTTTCCTCTTGCAGAGACAATCACAATACCATTTTCAATAAAACTACAAATAAGTAGAACTTAATAGGATATACAAAATGAAGACATTTGAGAGGGATAGACAGAAATATGAGGAGGGAAGGGCTAATCTTGTTTTGGTATTAGAGAAGATTTTTATCCTTCCAACTTGCTTGTGGCTGAGGAAGATGCCAGTGAATGTTTCCCTGAACATGAAGCCAACCACTTTTTCTTAGGCAGCCCCCAGGTCAGATGCTGTGAGAGATTGGCAAATCAAGGGTTGACCAACCACTCAGCCCCAAACATGAACCACCACAAGAATAATTTTCCCAGCCATCAGGAGAGAGACAGGGCAAAGCCAAAATACACTGAGTGTTTCTTTTCAGTGTGCTTGCTCTTGCGGGTGTGAAGGTATTTTGGATCACAAACTGATAATTCCCTTAAAGTGTTTAACTTGTCTAATGTCTCTTTTTCTGAAACTTCACTAGCAGCATTAAAAAAGGTTTTAATTTTATTCTTAATTTTAAACGTGACATCATCAAAGTTTTGATTCAATTGAAGTTATATGTTAGTAATGTAAAATTGAAATTATTTTTTGAAAATAAACCTGTCAGTTCTGGCTCTTTACTTAATTTGAAAGGAAAATTATTTTTTTTGCTACCACCAAATCCTTGGGTTTCTGTTTTTTATGAAGGTCTGTGAGGACCAATTTAGTCAGCTTTTCTAACAGAAAAGTAGATGTGCCAACAATCTTACAGAGAGTGAAAGGCATTTTTTAAACAACCTAATTAAAGATAGAAGTGTACGCATTATGAAGGATGCCAAAGGGGCTGGAGTTGTGATGGACAGTCTTGATTAATCTAAAATGTTTAATTTATTGTCTGATGAGACCACCAAAAGGAGGGTCTTGAAGAATGAAATTAATAAAGTGTACAGTAAGGTGGATTTTGTTTTAAATGATTTGGTCCTTCAGGGAACTATGAATTATGAGATCTTTGAAATTTTTAAGGTAGTTAAACCAATTGTTCCCTCTAATTTTACCATCATTAAGATACACAAATGATCCTCCTCTAAGACCTATTGCTGCTTCCCGAGTCTCTACAAACTGAACATTTGGCTAAATTTATTAATTGGAAATGTAAAGGTCTTTTTGACACAAAACCTAACATTTTAAGACATCTGTGGCATCTATTGGAAAATTTAATTTTGATACCATACAACTATGCAGTTTTATTCATTACTGTGAATGTGGTTAATCTAATTCACTGTGATTCCACATTCTGAAGTTTTAGTATTATTTATCTTATTTTTGAGTGCCCAGAAGTCTATTTCCACAGCTGATGTTCAGATTTTAGAAACATTGTTAGAAATTGTATTGACTAACAATTTCATATTCTTTGAGGGTGAATGCTTTCACCAATTATCAGGTGTTGCCATAGGAGTGGCATGTGCTCCCTTTCATGCCAATGCTGTTCTTACAGTATGAGAAGATCTAAATGTGTTCACCTGAATATGCTCTGCTGACTTATGCATATTACAGATTTCTGAACAATATTCTGATGTGGAAAGGTTCATTGGAACAATGGAAGCTATTTTGCTTGAGTTGGTGGATTCAACCAGTTTTTTTAAGTTTTACTTATCAAGCTAATTTTTGCAATATTATTTTTTTGGATGTTACATTAGAAAAAAATCAGAATTTTAAATGCTACACTTCTATAATTAATTGTAAGGAGACATCCTCCAACTCACATTTACGCTTTGGTAGCTGTCTCCCCTATCATCAAAAGAGGGAGATAGTGAATTGCATATGGTTTGGTTATGTAGGTTGACCTCTGATGACAATATACTTAACAAAGAACTTCACCACCTATGCTGTATATTCTTGGGCAGGGGATATCCAGCACATTTATTTAAAGAAGTAAAGGATGAAGTATTGAAGTTTAGATGAGAAAGATTTGCACCTATTTTAAGAATAAAAACAGGCAACAGGTGTGCTTCACCTGGAACCATTATTCCTTCTGGCACCAATCAAACTGATAGTCATAATAGCCTTTCCTTTACACTCCCCTACAGTAATGATGTTTCTAAATACATAGACTCATTAAACAAAAATTGAAATTTAATATTTACCACTGAGTTGAGACAAAGTTTAAGAGATCAGCCTTTGATAGTTTTTAGCAAAGGTAAAAGTATTAAGAATTTGATAGAAGGAAATACATTTAATGACAAGATCCCTTACAGATCCAATTATATGAACGTATATGGTTGTTGTAGGTTTTGTAGATTTATACATGAAGGACCATACATAGTAGCTGAGGTTTTTGACAGGAGCCTTTCATGTCCTGTTAGATGTAATTGCGACATTTTGTGGGTGGTGTATTTGGCAACATTCACTACATGCACTGTTTTCTATGTAGGTAAAACCAACAGAAGGTTAAAGGAGAGCATTAGAGAGCATTATTCTCAGTAGAATGATTTTCTGAACAGGGGATATAATAGATGTGATATCAGAAACAGCTTGTAGGAAGTAAATATGTTAAGGGATACTGTTGGACTACTGTATTTATATAGACAACAGCAACAAGGTGCCTGTTCTGTTTCTAACAAACCTAGGTGTCCTTTTTCACTTAGGTTTAGTAATAATATACATAGTATCTGTGATGTTATAAAGAACAACTAGTCCATCCTTTGTTCTGATGAGGTTATTAAGGATATAGATGGTGAGGTGCCAAAATTTATCTTCACGAACAATATATCCCTGAAGAGGGAGCTCTGTTATAAACCTCTTAGAAAGGATTGCAAAGTGAATGTTAAGTATAGTACTTTTCCCTGTAGGTCCTGCAAAGCTTGTACATCAATGCCTTGTTTAAATATGTTTGTTCAATCTATTACATCTAAGAACTATGTATTTAACTTACATGCTGATTGTAAGAGTGAGAATTTAGTTTATTTAGCCAACTGCACAGACTGGTCAAACATTGAAGGAACATAGGGATATTAGGAAGAAAATTTTTTACGCGCCTTGTATAAACACATTAAAGATAACCAGGGACATTCTTTTAAGTTTACAGTAATAGGAATGATTAAGCAAAACGTCAGAGGAGGAGGAGATATAGTGAATAAAACTGAGCTTCTAGAAATGAAATGGATAGCCATTATGCAGGCACATAGATCACCTGGGTTAAACTTTACTATACCTTAAAACCAGCTCTGAAAGCTAGGCCATTAGCTCATTAATGTGGAATGTTTTTTCATTGGTTCTTTTGGGTTTTAAAATGGTAGTGAATTTTAGTATGTTATGTTAGGATCTGAAGAAGCACATATGTGAAAGCGCTAATCCTTATTTTAATAAAGCTGCATTTTTATTGCCTGTTGGACTTAATATTTTTTGCCTGTTGACACTGGATTTATTATGCCTGAAGCTTTGGTGAATAGACTGAGTTCTGAATTTTTGACTACTTTGCTGCAGTCTACCTATTTATTTCTGGTACTGTTTTATTCTTTGTTGATTGTTTCTGCAATTTTAGTCAACTGTGTATTAAAAGTGTGTGGAAGCCACTGGGCTCTGATTTCTTCGTGTTTGTGTTAGTGTTTGACAGTGTCATTTTTATTAACATGTTATATACAATAACATGTATTTCCCTTGCTTCAACCTATGTTACCCTAACCCCAGTGTCTCATGCCTATCACTGGATCTGTCAGCCTTCTTCGCACCACTGAATTTTCTTCTGGTGCTGGGACACAAGTAAAGGGTGTCCTAGGGGGTCTGGCTATATTACATGATTTGACAGGTATTTTTCATTTATACCCTGTCTAATTTCCCCCTCTCTCTTGCAGTCTTCTTGGTTTCATCCAGTGGCCAGGCATGCAGTGGGGACATGTTGCTCTATCATCCCCCCTTCATGTCAGCTCGGTCAATGCCCTCACCCTAATACTATGCCCCTTTTTTCATACATTCCAAACCTCCACCTTAGGACTATGTCTCCTTTTAACATGTTCCCAGCATCCATCAGGGATCATGTGGAGAATGTCCATAAGACTATCCTACCCCCAGGATTGTAATGCCCATCCCTCCCATGCTGCTCCACCTGTGTCAGCTGGGCCATAGTCAGGGCTTTATCCTTCTACAAGCAACTGTACAACTCCATTAAATGATCTTTACAGAGACAGTTATAGAGTCTTTTCATTGTTTGTGTAAAGTAATATCCTGGAGAAGAAATAAATCAAATGATTTATTTAGTTCCAGGAGCACAGTTCTTTTAAGTTTAACTGACTATATAATAATAGAAATGTTATTAGCACTGCTAAGAAATGTGGTAGCCATACTGATCTTCCCAAGACTATCCCATAATATTGCCAAGAATTTAGGAGATTCAAGATGTACATCCAAACTGCTGTACTGTAGTCTTCTCTAGAGCTTTCATAGGACTGTAGGAAAGAGACAGGACCATACTCAGTGAATGCATCTGCTGCTGTATTGTTTGGGTAGAGGGATCACAGTCCTCCAGAATGTTGTGCAGACATCTACAATAAGATGATAGAAAGATTAAAATATGATTTGGTGGCTATAGAGAAATAGTATTACATCCCTGTAGGAGTGATATGAAGATCCGGCATTCTACATGGTTACAACAGCACTGAATCCTTTCTAGGTATTTTTTCCATGGCATTAATTTTGTAGAAAAATAAAAGATGGAAGCTTTTCAAAACACAGGTAAGACAAGTAACACTGAGTATAGGTACTGTGAGATCTGGTACTAATTATGAAGACAATATATTTCCAAAACAGTGTGCAAATACTACAGTTAAGGTGCTAAATGAAACGTGTCATTGCTTATTAAAAGGACTTTATTTGACTGCTTCTTTCCTTCAAGGCCGTTCATAAAAATTACATGGATTATTAAGAATAGCATGTTAATTATTTGCACTCTTGGCATTAATTTCTAGGGGTTCTGAGTCCTTTGCTAAACAGAATATTGTAGTTGGTAGAAACAGTCAAAACTATTGGCAGTCCATTGCAAATTAGGCCAGCTAACACCATAATGGGCTGCAAACGCTAGCTGTTAAACTAATGTACAACAACACAGATAAATGAAATATGATGGGATTTTTCCAGTAAAGAAATATACAGTGGGACCAGATTCATAAACAGCGATGTCTTTTGCTGCTACTGTGTGCACGCGTGTGTGTGATGTGCATGATGCACACATGATGGCATGCTACATTGTATTCATTAAATGGCTATACAGTGAGTGTAGAGCTGCAAAACAAAGGTAAATAGCAGAGTATGCTAATTAAATCATAAGTAGCTGAATTGCATGGTAATTAACCAATCCAAGATGGTACAGCCATTCAGGAAGCTATAAAGCAATCAAGTACACTTGGTGTAACTGTTTGCCATGAACTCCAAAAGCTTTTGGAATTTAGGCACCATCACATTCAGAAAAAAAAGCAATATTAGGGGTTGCTGCTGCTCTCTCGTACGTGTATGTGCAACAGGTTCAAATCTGTGCTGCTGCTGCTGCTGCTGTTAGACCTTGGACAGGGAAAAGGAGGGTGTTCAGAGTCAGACCCCCTTTAACATATCATGGACTACATGACATTGAAATATTACAGTGATACCAGGTGGATACAGAAACATTCCAGGAACCCTGCAACCTGTGTCATCCCACCTCAGACCCAGGGGAAATCAATGAAAACCTATACCAGTAGAAAGTAATGTATGTGTAGCATTAAGCATATTAGCTACTGGTACTTTCCAGAGACCTACAGGGGATATACTAGAGGTGTCACTGGTTTCAGCCTCCAGACTATTGAACCCGAGCATGCAAGGAAGTACATCTATTCCCCCTCACCCCAGAGGAGAGAGCAAGAGCAATGCATCAATAGGAAGCAGTTCCACTAAATCAACTGCCATGTTGTCTATAATGCCCTCAGTTTGTATGGTGGAAACTCAGGCAGTTATCATGACTCATACATATGGCACATTTCTCACAAGGTTTGCTAGGGGTGATGTTCCACAAGGCCATCTACTGGGTGAAGCAGGTTATGTACTTGAACCATGGCTCATGATACCCCATGAGAAATGCACACACACCCACTGAAGGATACAATGATATTCATGCTAAAACTAAAAATATCATAGGCCATGTGTTTGGTATGCTGAAGTCATGGTTCCACTGTCTAGACACATCAGGGGGTGCCCTGCAGTACAACCTAGGCACCTTTACAGAACTTACCACAGTCTGCTCCATGTTGCACAATATCATCTTGAGGTAAGGGTAAGCAAGTGCTAAGACCACGTATTCCTGGACTACAGGCAGGGCCAGCACCTCCAACACATACTGACGAGGATTTGGAGGGAGAAAATCCAGCTGTAGGGGAACTGTCAAATGTAGGTGTGCACAATATGGCCTTGCCCTTGCTATGAGGCAAAGGACAGCATACACACTCTCACCACCTAAGAGGCAAAGGATAGAGTTCACACTTACAAGCTAAGGAAGACACATAAACTAAGCACATTTAAACTGTAAAACTGATGCCAGCTAATGTCCACAGACTTTGTATACCTACATACTGTTAGTCATAAATGTACTCAAGCAGAACCCATGTGAGGTGTCCAGCAATGGCATTATTGGCTTATATGACTGACAGCTGCAATATGCAGCTATGCATTGTGCACAATAACCAGCATCAAGCCAGTCACTTACACATTGTATGCAAACCAGTCAAGAGGACAATTATATCAACAGCTTCACAAGTACAACAATAAGCAGGAATGCAATAACACTGATCCGAACACATGACTTAGATTACTAACTGAAATAATCATTCTGAAATCAGCATGCGCAAAACCATCCTGAATTTTCATATGTAATACATATGCATAAAATTAACACTGTGAGAAAGACTGACTTAGCTATTCATTCTGTCCATCAGACATATATGCAACCCTAAGTAAAAGCAAAATGAACAAAGGACATGGCACAGTCATCATCATTTCCACAGGGTTGGGGGGGTGGGCAGGAGGCTAAGCCTGACACCAAGGTAGTAAGTATGTATGAGTAAGAAACACAGAGCATTCATTAACAGGAGATGTATCACAATCAACATTAAGGTTTGCTTAGCTTGAATGCAGGTGAGTTGGTATGGGCACTTTTTGTAAAATGTGTGTATCTGTTTCTCTACATGAGCACAATCAAGCTGCATGCTAGCACCATGTCCTGGCATGTTGGACAAGTATGAGCCATGCATGTTGCAGTTGACAGTTCAGTGTCATCGCTCCAGACCATGAGAACTGCCTCTCCCAGGAGTTGCATTGCCACTTCTATGTCCCCAGTTCAAAGTGAGGGTGCTGCATGAACATGTGAGATGTCTGCCGGATGAACTCTCTTAACAACTACGTCCAGGACCATGATCCTGTAGCCTTCTATGTCTGGATGTGGTCACCTCAATCACTGATGGAGCAGTGAAAGTAGTGCCACTATGGGAGCGGGATCTGGCATGGCCACATTTTATTTATTTATTTGCATTTGTTTACCAGGATGGTCCACTGGGCTGAAATGAGCCCATTTTCAGTGGAGTCCTAGGGATAAATGCTCCATATTAACAAGTACATATAACAGAAAAGTCACAGTTGAATGCACAAAAGGCAAACATGTCAATATCATAAACATCAAACAGCATAGTAAGTTCAAATTAACAAGCACAAATAATACAAGAGTCACAGTTGAATACACAAAGTAAATGTCAATATCATACACATTAAATAGCATAGCAAGTATACTAACAACTTGTGGAGATAAGTTCTGCAAGAACATTAATAGAAATGTAGCAGTAAACACAACATAAGTGTACATGTCACTCACATCAATTCAATATGGGTGTCTAGTCGATATTACAACATAGTAAGCAAAGATGGTGTTTCTTTAAGTAGTCACACTAATAGGTAGAAGAGTTTGACTTGACAAAAAGTAAGTCACTATAGGCAATAGCAATGGTAAACTGGGAAATCAGGTTTTGAGAGGTGCAGAGTTGGCACATGTGCAGTGCCATAGAGTGGAGGGGTATTGCCGTAGAGATATTTTGAAAGAGGAAGGATTCCTAGCAATCCTTATGGGTAATAGTAGGGTATTCCACTGTTTGGCAACTGAGAAAGAATATAGCAGCTGACCAACTGGAAGGTTTGTTTTTTTCTACTGTCAGGAGAAATTGGTTCCCAGACCTGAGAGACCTGCTTGGATGGTAGTGAGTAAATTTAGAAGTAAGGGCTTGGCAGTCTGAGGGTTTGAAGATAATTTTGTGTGTTGTTAATTGTAAGCATGTAAGGTAACATGGGAGTGCAAGCCAGTTCAGTAAGTGTAAGGAAGAACAGTGATGGGAGGAGTACTTGGCATTAGTTGTGAACTTGGCTATTTTATTGTAACAGGTCTCAAGCCTGGATTTAAGAGAGGACTGAATATTAGTAAGTAGTGGTACATGAGAGAGGATAGTAGGTAGGCTGTGGCAAGGGTTTGTTTTGTGGAGTGCGACTGGCTAAGGAAGTGTTTATGTCTATAGAGGATACCTAGCTTTTGCTTAGTTTTTTTGATGCTACTGTACACGTGCAGGTCAAATTTCAGGTTTTCATCTAAGATTACACCTAGTAGTTTTGTATGTCACAATAGTTGTTTTGTTTTGTGAGTGAGTAGCACACTCAGTCTTGTTTAGAGGAGTGGTTTGCTTAGGGGTGAGTAATATGAGTTTGGTTTTGTTAGGGTTAAGGGCAAGATGGTTGTTGGTCATCCAAGGTTCAGTAGACATGAAGGCATTTTGGGTAATTTGTTGAAGTTCAGATATGGAGTTGGCAGAGAAGATGATGGTCAAGTCATCGACATATTATATTATAGAATTTTGACTAAGTGAAGAGTGAAAGTTGTTGATACAAATACTGAAAAGAAGAGGTCCTAGTATGGAGCCTTGGGGAACCCCTGCATGAGTGCGAAGGAATGGAGAAAGAGAGTGCTGCCATTTGGTACCTTGTAGTATATTTCTTAGGCAATTAAAGAACCAGTCTAGGGATAGGTGGGACTAGTTTGGAGAGTTGTGTAAGAAGCAGTGGGTGGGTGCCTGCATTGAAGACCTTAGAGAGGTCAAGAAACAATGAAGATACAATTTTACCTGCATCTCGAGCATGGTTAACTGTGTTCATGAAGGACATAAAAGCCATTGTAGTACTATGGCCTGGTCTGAACCCATGCTGAGTGGGTGAATGGGCTTGGTTATGAAGTAGAAAGTTTAGAAGTTGAGTGTGAATACATTTTCCAAGATCTTAGAGATAAGTGAGAGAATAGCAATAGGTCGGAAATTAGAAATGTCAGTGCTGTTTCCACCTTTGTGAAGAGGAAGAATATATGCATTTTCCAGGTGCTAGGAACATTGGACTCTTGGATAGATCTGTTAAGAAGTATACTAATAGTGTATGCAGTGGCTTTAGCAGACATTTAAAGGTATTCCAAGGGTAAGTTGTCAGGAGCATTAGTGCTGGGTTTAAGCTTGAGTAGTAATTTAGTTTTTATAGCAGTTGGTATAGGAGAGAAGGGAAAATCTGGGTGGAAAGGGGGTAGTGTCGTTCTGGGAAAATTTATTTGGAGGTGCAGAGTTAGAATTGCAGTCAGCTTGGAGAAAGGTATAGGTGAGATTAGATATAGTGTTGATAAAATATGAGTTGAAAAGGGTGGCTATTTCAGTAGGTGTTTTGTCAGGATGTGGACAGCGTTGTTCTGTGAACCTGGGTTTAGCAGAAATGTAATGGAATTCCAGAATTTCTTTGGGTTTTGTTTATGATTATTTTGAAGACTTAAGTACTATTCTTTTGTCTTTAATGACTAGATGTTTTACCTGATTACAGAGTTGCCTACATTTTAAGAGATCAGAGGGTTTTTTATTTTTTTCCATAGTTTACAGGATTTGTCCCTAGCAGTCATGAGTTGCTTGATGGGCCTAGTTAGCCAGATGGCATGGTTTGTTTTTATTTATTTTTTCTTGTTGAAGTGGGGCTAGTCTGCTTAGAACACTGAGAAATATTGAGTTTAAGCATTCAATTGCTTCATTGAAGGGAAGGACTTTTAGTATTTCCTAGCTGATGTTTTTTAAGGTGTCGTTGAGGATTTTTGGCGTAAATTTGGTTAGATTTCTTGTTTGTTTATATTAGTGTTGACTTAGCAATGGAGAGGTTTTATGCAGAATATAGGCAGGGAGGTGGTCACTGCTACTGTTGGGCTGTGTGAATTTGATAAAGAAAGGTTTTCAGGATGGTTATTCAGCAGAATTCCTGGGACAAAGGAAAAGAGGACTACTTATATTAATTGCAAGAAGCATGCCAATGGTGATAGAAGAGGATGAAAAAGATAATAATGGTATATGTTTAGTACTAAGGGACTGCTGGAAAGGGAGGAGGATTACACTGGCATGTATTTACTGCCCACCACTGCTATAATGGAACTTAAGAAAATTCTGGGAGAAATAATCAGTTTTCAGCAAGGAATATTACTTATAGGTGGGGACTGGAATTTGATTTGCAGCAGTGTAGATGTGTCTGGGTGGCCCAGAAGGGAAGGCATAACAAAGGCTGGTAGATTATTGAAGAAATGTATGAACATATTTGGCATGAAAGATGTGTATTCAGTAATAGGAGTTTGGAGTGAATTTACATATTATTCGTCAAGATATAAAAACTGGGATAAGCTAGACAGAATTTACATTTCACAGCAACATGTGCATTTAATTGTAGGTCTTGATATGCACCCAATAATTATTTCAGATCATGCAAATAACTGAAATAAAAACACAGGGTAATGAAATAAAATTGAGACACTGGCACTTTCCCACCTATCTGTTGAAAAGAGAGGAATTTAAGGAATGGGTAATGGAGATTATTCAGAAACTATTAGAGAAGATAGACACTATTAGAGAAGACAGAAATTTCTTCTGAAAATATAGCTAGGGAGTGGGATAAAATTAAGGTGGAGTTTAAAAATAGGGTGGAAATAAAAGAAAGGGAGATATGGTTAAGGAGTGACAGGAACTATTTAGAGGGACTGACAAATGTTAACCTTATTTAGAATGTGGGACTCTGACAGAACAAGAAGAGGATCAACTGCAGAAAGCTAAAGAGAAAATAAGGGATTACCTTGATAATATGCATGAGTTTAGGAAGATTGATGTTAAGCAACTATATTCTGATAATAACTCTAGAGCACAAAAACTTTTAGCACAATGACTCAGGCAACAGAAAATAGAAATGGCTGTTGCCAAGCTTATGCAGCCTATAACAAGGAAGGTAACAAGAGATCCTGTAGAGGTATTAGAAATAATTTAGAAATTCTATGAAAGTCTGTATAAAGCAGAGAAATATGGAAATCAAGAAAAGGTACAAATGAAAATGTTTATGGAAGAATTAAATATTCTAAGGCTATAGGTAGATGAGGCTCAATTACTAACAGTTAAGATAAGAGGAGATGAGATAAAATGGTGAGGTAACCAAGCTACAGGAAAATCCCCAGGAGTAGATGGCATTCCTGTGAAAGTTTGGAAGCTAGGAGGGGAAAAACTGATAATGATCTGGAAGGCTTTGTTTAACAGTATTTTAAAAGGAGGAGACGTACCAACACCCTGGAAGAAAGCAGTGGTAGCTGTAATACCTAAAGAGGGTAAAGATCCATCAGATCCAGCTTCATACAGGCCCATTTCAATACTTAACCATGATTATAAAGTGTTTATTTCTATAATGGCTAAAACAATTCTAAAAATTGATGTCAAAGATGATAGGTATGGATTCATGTGGTTTTGTGGAGGGAAGACAAACATCTGACAACATTAGCAGAACACTGATGCTCCAGAGGGAAGCATAAGGTAAGAAAATACCATCGTTGTTGGTGGGTCTTGATGCAGAGAAAGCATATGACAGAGTAAGCTGGCACTTTATGAGCAAGGCAATGGAAGGATTTGCATTTCCTGATAAAATTATAAGGGTGATCGGGAGGCTATATGAGTGATCAGAGGTGAAAATTAAAGTAGGTGGTGTCCTCTCTGATAATTTCTGCTTAAGCAGAGGACCCAGACAGGGGTGTCCTCTTTCCACTTTGTTATTTGCATTATATTTAGAACCATTGGTAAAGATAATAAAGTACTCATAAATTCAAGGATATACTTCGTATGCCAGTCAAGATAAGTTGGCGCTATTTGCAGATTGCATTATTTTATACATGACAAAACCAGAAAGAGGCCAGAAAAGGACATTACAGTGTTGTAGAACATTTTGAGACTGTTTCATTTCTTTTCGGGATACAAAATTAATGAAGCTAAAACAAAGGCAATAGCGGTAAATTATGTACCCACACAAAAATTGGTTCTGCAATGTCGATATTTATGGGGACATGATAAGAATGATTCCGATGTGGCAGCTAAGGATATGTGGGAAGAAACTAAACAAAAGTTAATACAAAAACTGAGAAAATGGAAGCTCTGCTATATGGATATGGATAGTAAGATACAAAATGTTACAGTTTTTAGTCCCTTTAGTCTTATACACAGGTCAGGCATATTTTTATCAACCAGAGGAGAAGTTGTGGATAGCAATTAATGAACAGCTGAAGGATTTTATCTGGAAGGGGAAGATGACAAGTGACAAATAGGATAAGCTGATTCTTCCAGCAGAACAGGACAGATTGTGATTACCCAATTTGAAGGGGTATTTCAGAGCAACACAGATAAGACTCCTATACATAGCACAAGCAGAAAACTATAATTCAAAGTTGAAAGGGATGATGATGAAACACGGGGGAAGCTCAAGAAACAAGGAGAGATTTTGGATGCAGATCCTTAAGGAGAATCACAATAATCATACAGAATATTATAGTCATAAAGTAACAGAAAGTATTCTAAGAATTAAGCCACCACAAGAATGGAGAAAGGAGAGCCTGCCGATAAGGATTACTGCAATTAGGAATACAAACAATAGGCAAGAGGGGGCTAGAATTTATTGAAGAAAACTAATAAAAGACCCAGGGTATTGGGAGCAAATAACTAGAGAAGGAAACGTAATAGAATGGGAAGACTCCAACAATTTATTTAGACTGCAGGTTAGCGATTGCCTTCCCTATCAAAGATTGATATCCAGAGTATAGGCAAAGAGAAAGAAATAGGGGGTCCGAAATGAAAGATCTGCACTGGTACAGGTTTTAGCAGAATCTAAAACAGAAGCTGCCATTAAAAAAGGAATAATTAGTAAAGGATATAAAATATTGCTTGATACCTATAAGATTCAATCAGAGGAGGTTAAAAAGGATTGAGAAGAGAGACTGGATAAGCAATTCACAAAGAAACAATGGTGGATATATGTAAGTCTCCCAAATATGCAACAAAATATAGAGGATTGAAAATGTTTATATAGATATTTTATACCACAAGTAGACTTCAGAGACTTTTTCTGCAGGTAGACATCAAATGCTGGAGGTGTGAGGGGGAAGAAATAGGAAATTGGGAACATATTTTTGGGAGTGCAATGATTTGGCAGACTTTAAGGATTCCCTGCAGACTACTCTGTCAGAGATGCTGGGTGGCAGATTGAGGTAACAAGGGTAATTATTTTTCTGAGCTATGATACAATCAGAATTACCTAGACACAGTAAGGCCTTGCTTAGTATTATTATGGTGGCTGCTAAAAAAGCAATTACTAGAAAATGGAACTCAAAATCTAAACCAACAGCACTAGACATGGTGAATATAGTAACAGAGATAAAACAACTGTAACTGGCATCTGTAGAAAGGGTAGGAGGAATTTACATAGGAAAAATGGGAATTGTGGGAACAATACATACAGGGCAGGAATGAGGGTTAAAAGAAGGCAGGAGCTATATAATGTTTGACTGAAAATGGTTGGGTAGATTATAAGTGATGCATAATGATTGCAACTGAGAGTGTCAGTATCGTTTGTGTGGTAAGGTCTTTCAACTAGGATTATGTTTATATGGTTTGTTTTCATTTATATAAATGTATGATTGCATATGTCATAAGTGATAATTTAATAAAGATGTTTCTTGTTTAAAACGAAAAAAAAAAAAAGAAAGGACAGCAACTGAATAATTTATGGAATGTTGCTTATGTTATATGATATATAACAATATATGTGAAGTATAATGTTTGTAAATGTGAAGTTGTTAATACTGTTTGATTAATTTTATATGAACATAAAATTGCATATGTCACAAGTGTTAATTCAATAAAGGTGTTAAAAAAAAAGAAACCAAAGATTGTCATCTTGCTGTAGGTTGATGTTTTTAGGAAATATACTAAGAGAGCTGTACTTTGGTTGGGGCAAACGCCATGGTGGGAGCTAGAGAATAGGTTTTGGTCTAAAACATACTGTAGTATTGTGAGTGAACATCTTCCCAATACCTTTGATAGTGGAGGTAGTATGGCAGTTGGCCTGAAGTTACTAAGATTGCTAGAGTTACTACCTTTATATAGTGATAATGTGTAACTCTGCTTGCAGATTTTGGAACCTTGTTGTTCATTTATGGAAATATTGATGGGTATGGAGAGTGGGAATGCTAGAACATCTCTATGTAGTTTAATGAATTTGGTTGAAAGATTGTCAGTTGCTAAGGTGCTTGGTTTGCACTCAGAGAGGAGTTTTTGATGGTTGTGGTTGAGTCAGGTATTAGTGAGAAAGCAACAATCAACAGAATTGGAGTGGAAATGAGCAAGGGGTTACTTGGACTGTTTTGAGAGAAGGAAGCAGCGGTGTTGATGAAGTAGGAGATAAAAGAGCAGGCAATTTTATAGTCACAGCCATTGGGTATAGGGTTAGGTTGAGGTGATTTGCTAGGGTTTAGGAGATGGTTAATTGATACCCATAAAGTATTGTTTTTTGATCGTCTTTAAGGTAAAAGAAGTTTGTCCTTTTTTACAGTGTTTGTGACTTAATTTCATACAGTTCTGAAGCTGGAATGCCTGAAGTGTCTGGCTCTGGAAACAGATTGGTTCTTATTGTAATTTCTAAAAGCATAAGTTGAGGGATGGTCATTCATTTTATCATGTAGTGTATCCGACTATAAGAATTTGTTGGGGGGTAGTAATGCAAGATTGTCTTAAAGTGGGCTGAGGCTTCAATAAATTGCTTAAAGTTGAACAGGTTCAGTGAATTAGTGCGGTATGAACAATTTATGATTGGTTATAGTAATAACTCTAGAGCACAAAATCTTTTAGTGCAATGACTCAGGCAACAGAAAGTAGAAAGGGCTGTTGCCAAGCTTATGCAGCCTATAACAAGGAAGCTAACGATAGATCTGTAGAGGTTTTAGAAATAATTTGGAAATTCTATGAAAGTCTGTATAAAGCAGAGAAATATGGAAATCAAGAAAAGGTGCAAATGGAAATGTTTATGGAAGAATTAAATATTCCAAGGCTATAGGTAGATGAGGCTCAATTACTAACAGTTAAGATAGGAGGAGATGAGATAAAAATGGTGAGGTAACCAAGCTACAGGAAAATCCCCAGGAGTAGATGGTATTCCTGTGGACATTTGGAAGCAAGGAGGGGAAAACTGATAACGATTTGAAAGGTCTTGTTTAACAGTATTTTAAAAGGAGGAGACGTACCAACACCCTTGAAGAAAGCAGCTGTAATACCTAAAGAGGGTAAAGATCCATCAGATCTGGCTTCATACAGGCTCATTTCAATACTAAATCATGGTTCTAAAGTGTTTATTTCTATAATGGCTAAAAGAATTCCAAAACTTGATGTCAAAATTGATAGGTCTGGATCAATGTGGTTTTATGGAGGGGAGACAAACATCTGACAAATTAACAGAACACTGATGATCCAGAGGGAAGCATATGGTAAAAAAATTCCATTGTTGTTGGTGGGTCAGCTGGAAGGCCTGAAGTGTCTGGTTCTGGAAATAGATTGGTTATTATTGTAATTTCTAAAAGCAGGAGTTGAGAGATGGTCATTTATTTTATCATGTAGTGTACCAGACTAGAAGAATTTGTTGGGCGGGGGGGTAAAGTTGAGCAGGTTCAGTGAATTAGTGCGGTATAAATAATTTATGGTTGCCCAGCTAATGTCGACATCCCCAAGTATAATTGTTTCTAGCTTGATGTTTGATGTTGGCAGAGATACATAGCTTAAGTCTGAGTGTTTGTAGAGCTGTTTGTCTTGCAGAGATGGAAGAGATCAAGGAGGGTTTCGACCTTAATGCCATGGAATGCAAGACACAGCTCTCTATGACTGAGTCTGTAGAAGGGCCATCTCTCTATGACTGAGTCTGTGGAAAGATCAAGAAAAAGGAAAGTGCTTCTACCCTGCCTTTGTAGCCAAGGTTCTTCAGACTGGTAATCTTTTTAGTTAGAAACCTCTGTTTTTTTCCTGGCCATATAAAATATCTGAATAGATTCATACCGAATGGCACACTGTACTGTATAACTGTCATATTCAGAGCTGAGTACAGCTGGTTCATTCCTTCTTTCCAATTACCAGTGCTACACGGTGATGAAGGAGATGAAACTGTTGACCCAGGTGTCTAGATCCTGCAATAACATGCCAGTTTGGAGTGGAATACTGGCTATACCATAAGGTTTAGATAAAAAACATTTAGCCATTTAGCAAATGTGATAACACTCCATCTTAATCATTTAATTGTTTTCTTTTTTTCAGTACAACATTAGTTTATAATTATTAGTTTTTGTTGAAGGGATTCTGTATCAAAAAATTGAATACAAAATTACACTAATACTACTGTGATCAACAAACTTAGTTGGCTATACGTCTGGGATTTATCTCCTAGTTTTGTTTATCTTTTGGGTTTCATTTAGACTATGTGTTTCCATTCTAGGCACTTCCCCGATATTATAGTTAAACTTTAAAACAAAATGTATTCAGCAAAAAGTGCAAACAATTAAAATTTTACTGAAAACCTAGAGACGAGAGCTACAGTTCAGTATATATTTTACTTCATTTTGTGTATTTTCATTCAGTGCAATTGAATGACATGAAGATACACATTCTTGCTAATGCCATTTATCTTCCTTAGCCTCACTCATTTTACTTCCTACTGTTTTTGGGTGGGCATTAAAACAACACAGTGCATTTTCTACATTCTCATTTCAGATTCCAAGCATAGCATATAAATGATTGCTTTGCAAAGCATTTGGACTTGTGAATATACAGGTTCATGATCATGCAAAGTGCTGCTCATGTATAAGTGGTATGCCAAATTATAAAACACTCGAAAACAAACTGTGCCATTGGGCCAGATTCATTTATTTATTTATTTATTTGCATTTATTAACTGGGTTGGTCCAGCTGGGTAAGAATTACCCTTTTTCAGTGGAGACCCGAGGGAAAAAGCCCCAAACAGACATACAAATACATACAAATAGAGACAAATTAACAATATTACAGAGGAAAACAATATTATGGGTACAATGGATAAGAAAAACAAACAATGAAAGTTTGAGAAAATGAGTAAGGTAGGTCAGAGGCATGCATGCAAAAGATTTATGAAAAGGTGTTCTGAGCAAGATCTCTGAATTAAGTTAAAGTAGGCAAAGAAATGATGATTTAGGTGTGGAGTTAGTAGTGTGGGAGTTTTAGGTGGGAGCATGTGAAGGACATTCCCATTTGGAGGAGAGATGGGAGAGAAGCATGAATTTGAAATTGTTGTGGTTAGGTATATTACGTAGTGGTGTGGGGAGATTAAAATCATAAAAGTCTGATGATACAAAGCATGGCTTTATGCAGCACACAATGACAGTATGAAGCTCTTTCAGATACATAAAGCTACTACTGCATTGGAGCAAGCTTGCTTGTGACTCCTTGTATAATTTTGGTGCAGCAATTTCATATCTCTCAACCTCTTACCAGAAGAAATCGATACAAAGCCTAAAATAATGGTGGGAAGGCCCAAAATAGGGACAGAGTTTAAATATTGCTTTTATAAACTTAAAACATTGCTAGAATAACAGGATTTGGGTTAGCATGCATTTTCTGAAGGATATGAAGTCTGAAAGTCAGGAGTATGTCATTATTTAGTGACATCAATCCTCAGTGATTTGCTGAAAAACTTCAGTTTTATCAGGAACAAATCAAAAATATGAACTAATAATCTGGACATTCTGCAAAGCTCTGGACAGTTGAGATGTATGTGCATCATCAGTGCAGTCCCACTAGTCTCTGTGGTGTGGTGGTGTAACCTGTGGGATAGCAATGGTGGTCTGCACAATGGAGTTGTACGATAAACATAATGATTATCCATCACTGCCAGTATGTTAATCAGCATACATTGCTCAGGAAGATAGCAGCAGCAGGAAAACTAACAAACAATAAATGCAACGCAGTTGTTGCAAAGAAGGAATTCCTTACTGGAAAATAGACTTGTGCTGAATCACATGTTAAGTCTATGCAACAGTTAACCAGCTGCAAACTACTAAATGTAGGAAAACTAAAGAAAAAAGGCAATCAATTCACTACATTTCAAAAGCTTGGTTGTACCACCAGAACAAAATGGAGATGCTATTTCCAGGATCATTATCATTTACCTAAGTATGGTCCTAAACAATGCATGAATGTTGAAGCATTAAAGTACTAATTATGTTTAAAAACAAGCAAAATGACAATTAACAATAGTACTAAATCAGAGAAGAAATGTAAATCTTTAACATGAAGTCAATAACCTTAATAGTAACAACATTAACTATAGTGTCCCGACCTGGATGGCTACTCAGTCGTGATTACAGGCATTTCTATCACTCAACACATTTAAGGTGGTAAGAAAAACATTAAAATAATTATAGACATTAGGTGGTGGTATAAATTTGGCTGCAACATGGGAAGAAAGCCACTTTGTGTCTGGAATCACAAGAATACAGTATGCTAAATGCACTGTAAGGTCTGAAATAAAGGTTTGCAAAATAGTAAGGAAATGGATATAACAGTAATGAGCAGGTAAGGAATAAAGGTCATATACTACAGGGCTTATGTAATCTGGCCTCTTTGTTTGAATAGTGAAGCAAGTAAGCGTCTGTCAAGTTCATTCATTGGACCAGGCTAAAGTTAATAGGCAAGGCCTAGAAAGTAAATGTCAAAACAGTGGTAAAGTAAGAAACACACTAAATACATTCATAAATAATAAATTTAAATAAAAAATATAATCTAATATATCAAAATATAAATAAGCACAGATAAACTGTGTGCATGTATAAAGGCAACTTACACACAAAATATTCACATAGTGGGTATATCAGTGTGTCATAAGGGTTGTGGGAAGGTAATTAGGAAGCTGAATAACAGGGTCATGGCTAAGTTATTGGGATTACAGAAGGGTAAGTCAGGAATCAGAAGCAATCATTCAACAAGAAGGCAGACAGCTTAGGGACTGATATGTTGAAGGTTTGATGGTTTGAGTCCTGCAGTAGGCTTGTTATTTTTAATTCAGTCAAGCTATATTTAAAAAATGAAAAAAAAATAAGATAGAAAGGAAGAAGAGAAAGGATAACAAGGAACAAAGCAATGGCTAGAAACAGTGTAAAGGACAAGACAGTAATACTGAGGGGAACATAAAGATGGAGTGCAAT